>NW_025400985.1:13164210-13181686 GCF_015345945.1 Tribolium madens | reverse complement strand
TAATGGAATGAAATAAAGGGATGAAGCTCAAAGAACAACTTTGTTAAATTCTCAATTGTAGATTCAGAGTTAGCTACTGATTTCTATTTATTAACTATTATCGATTTATTAATTTTTTAAATGATTGAACTATATATAAATTTACTTATATTTTACAGTCACCTGTTTTTTTACACATAATATAAAATTTTAATAATTGTAATTTTGTTTTCTTTATTTGTAATATTGTAAGGTTGTTGGACTTTTGGGGGCTCCACCAGCTTCACTCCGAAGCGTTAAGGGGTCAAGGGGCGTAATTCAAACGGCATGTTCTAATCTACTCTACATTTATTCACAGTACCTTATTGGAGTACAATTGGGGGTCCGGTAGCCGATCTCACTAACTCACACCCTTTCACGCACAACCGTCCCGGATCTTGTCGTTAATCGTACTCTCTCGTCGATGACCCCTCAATACCGGACAAGAACTTGCAATTCCAAAAAAGTGTTTGGCTTGCATCGCCTGTTCGGCTCGAAGTCCATCGACCACACATACCCTCAATTACCCAATTTTACATCCCCCTCCGCTCAGAGACGGCTACCAGACGTCTTAATCTAAGTAACATTTATCCCTTAAACCTAATTTAACAAAACTTTCTCATTCGCTCGTTTTCTTATTTTACTTGACAATTTTTTTTTCTTTTTTTTCTGCTATTCCACAATTATCTGTCCTATTCTACCTAATCTATGCTATATTGTCCTTGTAACACCTTTACAACACATAACACCAGAGGCTTCTGTCCTCTTCTCGAGTCACCCCTTTTTCTGCGTTATCACCCTGGTACGATCTCCTTTTGTTTGGTTAGTAGTTCGTTTCGGCATCCCACACAAAGTCCGAAGGCACCCTTTCTTCTATACTGGTGATTGACGACTTTAGATTCCCGCACTATGTGAAATCTGCCCTGATTTGGTCGGAGTTGACGTCTGCCTGTATCTTCACTTTACTCAGACCGAATAGCAATGCAGCTTTTGTTTTTTCCGCTTTTGGTTGGTTTGTTTGTTTTGTCTTGAGAACCTTGCGGCTCTTGCGGTTTGATTCTGGCTCTACTCTGACTGAGCGATGTCTTCACGGAGTACGGAATGCCAGAGCGGTTTATTTGGTCATCCCTTTCGTTTGTGCATCAGAAGGACATGTGTGTTCTGCCTGTGGAGCCTTATGGTGATGCTTTTGGTGCTCTGGTCGACAGTGCTCGGTACCCTAAAACAATGATACTCGGCAGGTTTAAGTGTTACATGGCAATGCGTAAACAAACGTCCATTCATCTTTACTTTGTTTATTTACATATCATTTTTCGTGTGAAGGTCGTTTTCTTCACCAACTTATCTTTGCTACTTTTACGTCATGCGATACTTACACTTCCGTACATTCACTCATTCATTCACATACATTTTTTTTCTTTTTAATTTTGCCCACACCCCTTTTTTTTTGTTTACTCGCCCAAAACTTTTTTACAACGGTTTATTTTTTGCYCACAAATGTAATTACCCTTTTTTTTTTCATTACGCGTCCTGTTTTTTTTTGTCTCTTTGGGAAGCTATGTCAAACCTATGAATTTTTTTTTTTTTGACTTTTGTTTGACGTAGTTTCCTTTCCCTGTGTGTTTTTTTTTTTAATACTTAACTTATGCATCCACCCCTTGGATGATAATATGATTGTTCTCCTTTCTTATGTCTATCTTGCTCCCATCTTTTGTCGATATTATAAGTTCTCCAAGACTTTCCGTGGACCTTCCAGCTTCACATTCTGTTCTTGTAATTTTTTGATTTTCAATGTTTTCCGGTGGCTGCTGCGATGAATCTATTTGTTGTCGGCTCTGGTTCGATCTACGCCTCTTGTTGCAATATTTTTCGTATACTAATCTAAAACATAGTACAAAAATTAACGTTATTATTGATGTTAAAATAATTATTAACAGGAATTCGTGATATCCTAGTTCTGGTTGTTTCATTGCTCTCACGGGAGTAGTCATGCTGCTAGCACTACTCCTTGATTTTTTCTGAAAAATAAATAACATACTATTATACTTAAAATTAAATTCCCCGCCCAAATTAGGATATCTCCATGACTTCCATATTTGTCGCCGTACGTCTTGATATCTAACTGGTCTTCTTGAACTATTCGACGAATTTCTTCTAAGTTCTACTCAGCGGTGGTCATGTTGATGTGGGGTACCGAGCTGGTCCAATTTAAATTTATCACGTGGGTCCAGTTCTTAAACTCGATTGCTGGAGCCGTTGTGTCTATTACTTGGACGAAAAATAACTGGACCAAGTATGCCTATACCCAATACACAGCTGTTTATGAAGCCGAGTTAGCTGGGTGAAGGACGCGCGGGGCTTCATTTCCCACCTTCGATATACTGTGAGTGTGCCGGAGCGTGAGACGGCAGCCAGTGGCGTACGGAATTATGGGAGTACAAATATTTATAGGAAATGATATACAGTGCCGAACACGGAAGTTTGGACATCACATATATATCAGTTCAAAAAAAAATATCAATGTAAGCCAGGCTTTATTATTGTCATTATGACTGGCGTTTAAAATTAAAATTTGAATGTTTTAGTTGAAATTAATTTTTGGCGTCGATTATCCGAAACAATAATGTCAGCAATGTGGTTTTATAAAATTTCAATAAATGATTTTGATGTGTTGTCTCTAGCTATAAGGATAAAAATTACAAAAACCGAAAAAGAGGTTAGTTGTCTAAGGCCCGTGTTACATTGTTATGTCAGTCCTGATTGTATATCAGTACACTATATTGATATACAAGGTGTTTCACATAAATTTACGAGGCTTGCGCCTAATGCACGCACCCAAATATACAAAATTCACAAAACATTAGATTCAAAAAATACACATTTAATTATTTAATTTTTGGAAACCCATGACAGTAGGTAGTTGTCAAACTAATCACTGTTTCATTAATAGTCATAAACTGCAGTTTTTCAGAAACAATTATCATTTGTTCTATCAAGAGACGGCATGAATGTGATTTTAGTTTACCTATCTTACTCAATAACTAACTAAAAATGTTGTCATTTTTGAAAGGGTGAACAAACTAGAGATTATCCAATTTTTCAAAATTTGTAATGAAGTTTTTATCGGAGTATGTATTATTGATTGCATCTTACAGGCGCAGGCCTCGTAAATTATGTGAAACACCCTGTATAAAAATACCCAAACAAAATATTGAGATAACGTCGTTTGTGCTGCTGTGCAATTAGTAACATAGAAAACATAGAAATAAAATCACAAACGCCTTAGACATGATTTGTGGATATGTAGATAAGATAAGCAACATCTAACAAAGAAAACAAAATATCTGAAAAAGTTATTTATTGATTTTTAAAAAGAATTGTTTTTGTTAGGGAACTACGCACTCTAATTGTATTTTCTTGTAGTTTACGTGTTTCGTAATGTATTCTTAAATTAAAATATTTTCCCAAAATAATTGATACTAATTGATGACCATGATGATTATATGCTTGGTCGTCATAAATATGGTCCCCCAAAAAATTAAACACCATGCCATCCAATGTCTTGATTGTGCCATTTGTTAATAAATGGCAATAAATGCTTAACTTTTTTATTAAAAATACCCGTCGTCTTCTGGAAGAAACGAAAATATTTTTCGGCAGATTGACAAATTGTCGTCACAAAAATTGAAGGCTTCTGCAGATTGTGGTACTCTTTTATTTGTTGTAAACGTGACGCTGTTGTGGTGCCCTCTAACACAATTGCACAAGTTGCACAAGTAATGCTTTTCTTTAAAGCGTAAACAACAAATCCGGCAATGTAATTCACAACATCCACCACATAGTCAGTAAGGTCCCACGCTGAACTTGACAGAAAGTGCATTTCGTCAATAGTTTTTTGTAAGTCTTTTTCCAATTGCTCAGTGTTGGTGTCTTGACCATTATCATCAGTCGTGATCTTCGGCTGCTACAATGCAATATCGGTATCGATAGTAAGTTTTTTACATTTCCAGCATCACCACTTCGGATTTCAGTATGCACAAGCAACCGTTTATATGCAGCTTCCAGTTGTCTGGCAGTGGGATTATTATTAAAACCACCTTTTCCTCTAATACTACCAAAAAAAAGTTCCAAGTGATCTTGTGAGAGTTTGTATGTCAAAATATATTTGAGACATTTCCTTTCTTCAACTAATCGCGCATACATTTGTGAAAGACTCTGTATAGAAATGAGGAATCCTAAAAATCCAGTTTTGCGTCCTGAAGTTAAAATGGATTGGGAATTGAACTGGAGCTGTAGAATATAGTTTCGAATATCGGTTAGGTAGTTAAAAAACAAATCTTTTGTAATAGGTGAAAGTGGTCTTTTGTAAATGTATTTGGCTAATCTATTTCGTGAATTCAAGATGTCAAACAGGTCATTAAAAATTTTGATAAATTTAGCAGTTGCAACAGCATCCTTAAATTGTTGATATTTGGGTTTCTGGGACAGGAACATGAGAGCATCTGAGACACTTTTACTTAATATTTGTGTTGCTATTTTCACCCTCATTTTCTCTTTCGCATAATTTATGTGCCGTGTCCTAAGTTTCGTTGCTGCATGAAGACCTTCCTCAGATTGGACTTTTACCAAATCTTCAATGTACTGCCATTTGACGTTGTTCTGTTCACCATCTGTAAGGGTTCTATATTCTCCTAAGCAATTTCTAATTAATTTAATCATGTGGCATGCATCGGGTAATATGTATATGTCATCTTGTGTTATAGGGTGTGGAAAAGACGTTTTTAAATTCAATGGAATATCAAAATTGGCGCCCATCTTGCATCTTTGCCCTTGAAAAGTAATTCATATATTAAAGCAAGTTCATGGTACCTTTAAGTACTTACTCAAATTTCATGTGCAAACTTGTAAGTGAGCCAGTCTCACTAGCTGATAAAGTACTACTACCACTAGTGGAATCTGTGTGTACTGTTGTCAAAGACATAACATGTGTGTCTTCCACATCTTTGCAAACAGATGTAGACTCTGATCCAGCCTCGCTAGCTGACAAAGTACTACTACTACCAGTGGAATCTTTGTGTACTATTGTAAAAGGTATATGATCTTCCACATCTTTGCAAACAGAAGCAGACTCTGAGCCAGCCTCACTAGCTGACAAAGTACTACTACTWCTAGTGGAATCTTTGTGTACTACTGTAAAAGGTATATGATCTTCTACATCTTTGCAAGTAGAAGCAGATTGTAAACATTTAAAAGCTTTTTTTTCTAAAGACAAAGCTGCATCAATGATTTCACTTGAATCGCTATCAGAATGAAAAGGTCTTGGCAGCGCATCTTTTTTTACAAAACACATTCTTTTGGGCCCTCTTACTTCTAAATCTGAAGGCAAAAAGTGTTCTGAACACAATTCTGCGCTAGGAGGTATATTTTCTGCTTTCTTCCTTATGTTTAAAATATCTAGGTACTCTTGTTTTACTCTCACATTTTTCGGGAATCTACAGTAGGTAATATAGGTTTATATAGTTCTTTCGCACAATTGTAGCATGCAACAGTAAACAAAATATCTTTTTAAAATATTACAAAGAATATTATCTTCGCCACTGTATATCTCATAACTTACTTGTGGAATGTCAAATTCGGGTGCTTCAATTTTGTCTTACGACACACTATACACTGTCTCACCATTTTGTATGGATTTCTCAACCTTTTGATTCGGTTCAAATGTACTTAGATTTTCTAAACGAAAAAACTGCAATTTCTGCTAGTAAACATCAAACCGCCATGTTCCCAACGTACACTGACTTAAATCTTCAACGTTGCCACATTTATAAAAACTCTTTGAAAACTCAGACAATTGTAATGTGGGTTGCCAAAAATACAATGAGATCCTAATGATTTTTCGAACAATTGTTCTTATTTTTAAACTCAATTTTATTAACAGGTATATTTTTATAAACATTTATATAGGTTAAGCGATAGATTTGTAGCCATAAAAGATAGATAATAGTTTCGGTTTCATTGCTTTGAAATAATTTGACAACGTCGCGAGTCTACGGTTTAGAATGGGAAAGCCTAAACAATCTGAAGACGGCTTCAGTTTACATGTCGGTATATGGAGTCCATTTTATTTGATAGTCAAAGGTCTATTACGATATTTCCGGTTTTCGATATTGTCGCTGTTGTAGCTTCTGCTATCGTATCGTTCACCATCTTGTTTTCAAGGGTTTCTCTCTTTCTTCCTTTTACCGTTTGCCAAGTTTCTCCGTTATTACGCGTTTCGTGCGTTGGTGACGTCGGCACTTCTTCTGGTTCTTCTACTTCCTTTATGACCGGAATAGAAATTTTGTCTGCTACCCGAATTTGTCCTGTTACTGGGTCTTTTATAAATAATTCCGAACTGCGTCCTTTTGGCTGAAATTGTCTGTATGTTCCTACAGGCGGCAGCGCATCTTTCTTTTTATTCCCTGACATTAAGTTTTTCTCGTACTCTTTAAACTTACCTGGCCGCAAAATGTTCTTAATTTACTAACAGTGCCCTTTCAAAAACTCCCAAGACCTCTTTAAACAGTTTTCTTTTTTACTTCAACTAATTGCTACTTCGCGAAAATATCTTTACTTCAGCAGTTTATTGCTTCCTAGCCTATTTACTATACCGCTGAGTAACCGATTTTGAGTTCATTAACACTCTAACGCCTAAATTTTCCTTAATTCTTCTTATACCTTAGAGAATGTGGAGATTCTCTAACGGTCACGAACAAGGCGCCTCCACCATGTAAGGTTGTTGGACTTTTGGGGGCTCCACCAGCTTCACTCCGAAGCGTTAAGGGGTCAAGAGGCGTAATTGAAACGGCATGTTTTACTCTACTCTACATTTATTCACAGTACCTTATTGGAGTACAATTGGGGGTCCGGTAGCCGATCTCACTAACTCACATTCTTTCACGCACAACCGTCCCGGATCTTGTCGTTAATCGTACTCTCTCGTCGATGACCCCTCAATACCGGACAAGAACTTGCAATTCCAAAAAAGTGTTTGGCTTGCATCGCCTGTTCGGCTCGAAGTCCATCGACCACACATACCCTCAATTACCCAATCTTACATAATTAATAATAAAATATTAATTAATAATTATTAAAAACTTACTTTGGGAACTTTTTGATGCACTTTCCTTTTACCATGTAAACCTCGGTTGGATTGTGTTGGCCACAGGGGCCATGCATCATCTGTTTCCCAATCAAGAGGTACAATTCTGGTTTTGTTTCTGAATCAGGCAATTCAGCACAAACCAGTTGATCTGAAAGGATCGAGCGGTTTATCTTCGTTACGCAACGTGATGAGAATGTATGCGCGTGGAAGACCCCGTTTCTGAAACTCGATAACGCAGAGGAACAAAATGCATATGCTCATGACGTGACTATCAGTCAAATTTACAATCAAAAATGCCTAGTTTCATCTTCCTCAGATTTTTCCTCTTCGGTATCAGACCAGGAAAACTCTTCTTCTGAATCGCCGGTGTTTACTGTGAAACACAGTTCTTGGGCTGCATCAATTTTCATACAGTCATTGACAACCTCATCAACATGTTCACATAATTTTGTCCAATCATCTACTGTAATTGCCGCAAATTTTTCACTGTTTTTAATTATTGAACCATTGGTGTTTTCGCTCCATGTTTTTGGTTGCGTGAATATACGATTCGTCAGTAAAAATAATAGGGTGTTTGTTTTTTTTTTTACGTATTTTTGTAATTTTCCAAGATACGTTATTCTTTTCAAACCTATATCGCATGACTCCGTAAGAATGCTTTGTTTGTCATCAGTTTTTCGCTAACTAAAAAAATGAAATTGAATTTACAATTTTAAAAAGTATATACAAGGTGTCTCACAGAGTATGGTATATATTCAGATCCTGCATTATGCAAACCCTGAACGTATCTTTAAGCCAAAAATTACGAGTAGTGAGAAAAAAATAATGACCTTATTCAAACTACTGAAATGCACTATTGAGGACCGCTGACATTGGTATTAAAAATGATGAATGAAAACGGGAAAAAAGGTACACAGATAATGCATAATCTACACTCAAGTCGAAAAAACTTTTAGTTTATATTTGTTCGACGTACAAATGATAAGCTCACCTCATTCAACAAAATAAAAAAGTACTTACCGTCACTTTGACAGTGGCCACATTTATTGAAATTGTTCAAAATATCTAACAGCATTATCTATGCAAGCCCGAGCACAACGGAACCAAGAACACTCTGTCAAAAATACCAGGTGGGTCGCCAATTGTATGGGCAGCATTTTCCACTCGCAAGCACAATTCCTTCACTGTGTCAACACTAAGTGTTTCATATGGCCTCATGCAAAAAATGGCATAGATTTAAATCTGGGAAGCAAGGCGGCCACGACACAGGTTCATTACGTCCTATTCATTTATTTGAATAATTAGCGTTCAATAGCTGTCATTATCTTGAAATAAAATTCGACGACTGCTAAGTGATTGAAAACATTTAACAGATTAAAAAACGGATAAAAACGAACTATGAAAAATTGCAGATGTTGTTGACTGTTGGCAATTCATATGTCAACAAAAAAGCTTACCAAGTTCATTGAATTAATATTGGTCATTCTCAGCGGTTCTTAAACGGTTTTGGCAAAATTTTCTAATTGCTCTTCTACCCACACGGTTAAACTTATGACACTGATTTTTTCTTTGAAGACACTTCACTTACGGATCAACTACATGTTTAAATATCACACTGTGAGAGTGAGAGTATGTAAAGTTTACAAACCTAAATTCAAGTTTTTTTAATAATTAAGCGTAATGTCGTTAACAATGTCGTTGATAGATTCCTACAAAATTTAGACTTAGCTATATTTATAATAATAATTTTAATAATAATTAATTATCTTAATTATTAAAAAAAAATAAAAATTAAAAAATAACAAAAAAAAATTATTTTTATAAAATCATAGTTACTGTCCCTTTTTATAGTAAGATTTCTTCTTTTTGCACGTGCTTTTTTGGGTGGAGGAGGAGGTGAAAATGAAAATGAAGTTTCAGCAGCTATTTTATTCATTTGTGTTTTTGGATGGAATGATAGCTTTTCTCACCTATTCATGTAGCTGATAAAACACGAGCTTTATAATTGCTCAAAGAAATTTTTAAGCCTTTTTCCGCCTTCTCCTTTATAAATTTCATAACATTGGCATTGGCTCCAATGTTTGAGTTATTAGGCATTGTAGGTATACAAAAGTATTATCTACAGTATAAACATTTTTTTAGTACTCTGGGTGACTACCCAATTACTCCCTTTCAATGGAGTGCGCGACTTTCCGGAGACCCTGCATATAAAGATACTATTATTTAGTGATTATTTTTTTCTTACATCAGCAGAAACTCGTTTATGTATATGGAAGCACTGCTGTTTTTGCTCTTTTATACAAAGAGTGACCAGACTCTATTTCATCATCATAAAAACTAGAGACTGATGGTGATGATAGAATTGAACGAGTGGAACACAAAGTTTCTGTGGTTCAACTATAGGTGTTCCGATCATCAATTTCCGAAAAAACTGAAATTGGCGACAAGGCTGGCGTTGGTTGATTAGCATCAATAGAAATAATATCTTGAATTATAAGAACACGGTTTTTATTGATATTTTTTTAAGTATATAATTTGTTTATTACTTGGTGTTACCAAATTTAGAATGACACTCACAGGTGAAATTTGTAAAAATATTGGCATAAAAGAAGGCCCAACATTGGCTTCTTCACAATCCTGTATTTTAAACTCTTCTTCTATTAAATCAGGAAAGGTCGTTGCAGCTGGAAAGAATTAAAAATGATTTTGATTGTATGCATTTTTTACTACGAAAATTAAAATAAGTAAAAAACTATAGAGAAGAACTAAATAATGAGTGTTGAGACTGATCACTGTTTATGTGCACTTATTTGTAGTACTACTAGTTACTAACCCAAAACTTTTATTACGTCGAAATGGTAGAAGGAAGGGTGACCGATTCCATTTTCTCCTTATATTTTATACGAACATAGTGATTTTGTCCTTGTGGAGGATGCATGTCATTATAATTTTCATTCTACAAGCAAATTTATTTGGATAGTCTGGATATACAGGGTGTTCAGTCTGATAACACCTAAACTTACTTCTTTTTTTTCAAAAAGTAAATATTTAAGTAAGTAATAATATTCATTCTTGGCTTTCTTAATAAATGCATCAAATCTTTTTAGCACATCCGGTGTTGCCGGAAATGCTACCAAATTTAGTTTTTCAAATGGAACACCTATGTTTTTTTTTTCCTCCAAACAATAATAATTGACATGAAAACTACTGTAAACCACTATTTATTACATTTTGCGTAACACAATGCAATCAAAAAACATCTTAAATTTTAGAATTTTATAAGGAAATTGGTCGCTGGTAGCCTGATTTTTAATTTTAAAGGAAAGGTGTGAATACAAAAAATGCTTGGATACAGTTTAATTGTTGATTTGACAAATCTAATGTGTCAGTTGATGAGCGAGTGTTATGGAAATTTTCAACGATTTGGGTGAACTCTATTTGAGTATTTTTCTCTATACTCTCTTTCAGCTTCCGCTCTATTTTTATTGCACTTAAAAAACAATTTAAGCTGATGTACCAATTCGTCGTAATTAATATCATCCATTATTAAAGATCTCAATAAAATTTATTGACAAATTAGGCTTTGTCAAACTAACAATTAAACAGTATCCAAACATATTGCTTTTTACATGAATACCTTGACAAGTAAAATTCGCCTACGTGGCAAAATTTTCATTCAAAATTCAAAAAAATTCAAGAATTTAAATTGTTTTCCGAGTGCATTATGTAATGTAAAATGTAATAAATAGTGGTTTACCGTATTTTTCATGCCAATTATTATTGTTTCGAGCAAAAAACATAGGTGTTCCATTTGAAAAGCTAAATTTGGTAGCATTTTCGGCTACACCGGATGTGTCAAAAAATTTGATGCATTTACTAAGAAAACGAGGAATGAATAGTATTATTYGAAAAATTAGTTTTTGAAAAAAAAAGTAAGTTTAGTTGTTATCGGCCGGGGCGACTTGGACCGAACATCCTGTAGTTATACATGCAATAAACAAGTAACTATTCTTACAAAATAAAGAAAGAAAGAGCAACATTAATTACATTTATAGTTTTAGTTATAGTTTTAGGAATATGTGTTACTAAACTGGGCATTCATATCAAAATTTAAATACTTCGAATTTTTTTAACAGTAGTGATACCACACTCGTCCATGTTCCAAATATCTTCGGGTTGTGGCTTATACTTGTCAAGTATAGTGATGTAATTTTGAAAAAAAAGCTTTACATTTGTTCGATTGAAACTTGTAGCTCGAGCTATACTTGTTGGTTGAGGTAGTCTCAGAGAAAGAACAGGATGACGTTTCATAAAAGACCGAAGCCAAATTTCACCTGCCATTTTTTAGTCAGTTCAAGAAGGCCATTTTTTATTATATGCTACAGGCAACCTATAGGCAAATTTTCTGGGTTCTTTAGTACTTAAGCCAAAGTTAGCAGCAGTGCAGTTTAAGAGATCTTCTCCCCTGAAGATGAAAAAATAGTCTTTTCTGGATATCCAACCAATGGAGGAGTTGCCGTTTTATTGGATTCATAAGACTTCTTATTTTTAATATACTCGTGCTTGTAGAGGGAAGTATGGTTGAGGTTGTAACTTGATGCCGCATCACGGACTTTGTCTCCATTTATCCTTGGGAAGCTGTGATAAAATTTTGTCGGTCTATTTAAGAATCACCATGTATTTCGAGACTCGCTATACCTCTCTATCAGTCTTCCTTTTGTACATACATAGAAGGCAGTCTAAAACAAAATTAACAAATAAGCCTCACCATATATGCGAATCAGTGAAAACATATTTATAATTTATATTACAACGAAAAAATCGATTGCTTTTTAATTTATCATTTTGTGAACTTTTGTCCTGAAAGTACAAGTTTCTGGATTTTTCTCCACCATGATTGCGCTAGGTGGAATCGACATCCTTTCAATGTAGCACTTGGCCACAAAATGAAGACAGCTTTGTGAATGCTTTCTTCAAAATCAGCAAACTTTCTTTGGATAAAATTGTGTCAAATTAATTTCAAGACATTTTTTTGCAATTGCTTTAAAGGCATTAACATATGCTGCGTGATTCTTGTATTTCAATAGACAAAAGACCAAAGGAGTATAATGGTTGTTTACAATTCCATGAATTGTAAAAAATTGACAAAAATATTTGGCGCAATATTTAAATGTTCCATCCACGTAGATTGTACTGACACTGCAGAGGGTTTGCAAATTTGTGGTTGTGACAAATATTAATAAATTTTCTGCCGCATCATTAACTAGCGCAAATTCTTCTTAGCGATTAGTTTATACAGAAATTGCATCGTTTGGTTCATGGATATCCTGGATGTTCAGTGACAAGGGAGGCTAAAGTTGTCTTCTTGCATCGTATATTCTTTTTCTAATTGAAGAAGTATGTAGAATATTCAAGTCTCCAGAATGCGATGGTGTGCTGGCTATTTCTTTATGTATCTGTTTTAAAGGTCTCTCCGACATATCTTCCACTGCTTTTCTTTTTACGGACTTAGAAATAATATTTCGTTGAAGATTTTTACAAACTTGTTGATTGTGTAATTCTTCATTTTTTAAAAGAACTTGGCAATCTTTGTCGACGTAAATTTTTGCCTTACTTGTCCTCACAGTGCAACACTATTTGACACCTTCATTAGTAACAATTCCTTTCCGCGTTCACTTAAGATTATTTCCATTTTAATAACCACCACTTACAATGGATAACAATAAATAAACTGAAATATTTCTTGATATGTAAACTATGTATTTCAACCGTTAATGTAGGTGGGGGTTTTTAGAAAGTTTTCATGTTGGGAGTTTTCAACCCCTATTGATTTAATCAGGTAAGACCTATCGGTGTCGCAGCCGCAGTCCGGTCTTTATTTTTTCAGGTATAATTTTGAGTTCGCCGCAGTCCGGTCATGTATTTCAAGGGCTGATATAACCGTAGCCGCAATCCGGACACACCGAAGTAAATTTGTTAGTTTGCAAATTTAATTTACTAATTGGTTGATGCAAAATTAGTTTTAATGTGCGATTATGACAATAACACCCACGGCAAAACATGGATTCTTATTTCATTTTGTTTAAATTATCATTGTGAATTATTGAACAAAATTGAAGATTTTTTTAAATATTTTGTTTCAAAAAATTGGAATAACTATGTAGAAGACAAATTATCAATGACCGTTATGGCAATTCATTCATTGAAATATCCGGATTAAAATTCCG
The DNA here is from genome assembly GCF_015345945.1 of Tribolium madens. Taxonomy (NCBI): domain Eukaryota; kingdom Metazoa; phylum Arthropoda; class Insecta; order Coleoptera; family Tenebrionidae; genus Tribolium; species Tribolium madens. The sequence continues at coordinate 13,168,297 of NW_025400985.1, read as the reverse complement.
ACTATTAACGCAAATAAAGTTCACTGGAAAATTAATAATATACACCATAGGGGATAACTTGAGACCAATAATTTAATATATACAGGGTGCCCCAGAACTGGCAATAGATCGCCAAAAAGTGCAGCCGAAGTAATTTTGCTTGCATAAGAAGGTTATTAGACTCTTAAATACACCTTAAATCTCAGAAGCGCACCTCAAGGTGTGATTGAAAAATTATATCCGTTGGTAGGTTACAAAAATAATAGCAATTTGCCCAGAACTTTAAAAAATAGATGGTCCACTGTAATTTTGACACCTGTCATGTGGGTCACATAATCTGCTAGTATCCAGTATTTTTCTTGCTTAAGAGGTTGTAGAGTCCGTTTTTCTAAGAGGTACATACCAATATAATGGCCCAGTAACACATTTAAGACCAAATTTGTAACGCGCATGCTTGACGTAGGGATTGCATGTCATCAGTAGCGTACTTTAATTTTCCTTACACTTACACATACCAAACGAAAAAACGGCCATTAGCAAGCATAAATCAAATTGTTTTTTTTTGTCTTTTGTTAATTGTGTATTTTGGTAAGTACAAACAATTTTTTTTTAATATTTCAAGCTTTTATTTGGTACCTACGTAAAGAATGTGATGCAAAATTATTGTAAACATTGTTAAATCTTTTATTTTACTAGTATTGTTCAATATTAAAATGTTCAATAATTAATAACAAATGTACCATGGTTGGCTAAAAAAAATCATACACAGATGACGAACAACAGATCCGAAAATTATAAATTTGAGTTGTATAAACATCGCTTTTTAAAAAAAGTTATGTATGGGTAGGCTTGATAGGACGGATGTTAAAWTCGCTCAAATTTGAATCTGCTGAACATCACCCTCAGCAGCAATTGCCCGTATCGAAATTCCGTCTCTTAAATTTCGTGCTATAGTCTGTTTTTGAGTTTCAGTTAAACCTWTTTTATCATATTGACTGGCACTGCCGACTTTGATTTACAATATTAAAATTTTGGCTGTACGAGTTTTTTATCTCCACCTAGTATGTTACGACACTGGCAAGCGATTTAAGCTCCCTTCTCTAAAAGTTCGCGCAGATTCTGGATCCCGCCCATGTACCTCTTAGAAAAACGGACTCTACACGGAGTTGGTCAATTCGACCACCAAGTAAATTTATTCCTCTTAAAAGTAAAAGTTGAGGATTAAGAAGACGGGTTAGTTTGACCACCAATACTTGCGGGGTCAAATTTAACTTTGAAAATTCAATTACGGTGCCAATTTTCATAAACAGAATTCATTAGTTCTGGGTTATTACGAATCTGGTTCGCAGCGTCTGCTATGCGTTGCCGAAGTTGGTCTTCTGTATCTATCTCCACTTCCTACACCAGATTTTACATGTGGCCCCAAAACCAAAAATCTAAAAGAGTTAAATCTGGGGATCGGGGGAGGCCATCGTACTGTACCATACGGCCAATCCAGCGATTTGGATATTTGCGATTTAAATAGTCGCGTACATTTCCACTGAAATGGGGAAGGTGCCCCATCATGTAAAAACCAAACTTGATTGCGTCTTTCTATGACCATGTCTTCTACAACATCTACTAACAATTGGGGCAGATCATCGCGTAGAAAACGAAGGTAATTTCTTCCATTCATTCTCTGAGGCAACTCAAAAGGTCCAACTAATTTTCCATCTAAGATTCCAGCTCACAAATTTATACTAAAGCGTGATTGAAACCGGCCCAGGCGAATTACGTGAGGGTTATTATCAGTCTATACATGTGCATTGTGGAAATTCATTATACCGTCACGTGTAAATGGGCGCTTCTCTGTAAATTGGACAACTCGGTCTAAGAAAGTGTCTGTACCACTTTTGTTCTTAAATATTAAAAAAATCTTACTAAGGGAATAGGTATCAACCTGGTTAATAATAAACAGCAGATAAACGATTAAAATTTTCATTATCTTAGGAAATATTGAGCATTTTCTGAAACATCGTTACAGGGGACTGTTACCTAAGGCAGGGGACTGTTTATTTAAATGAAAAACAGTGTTTTACTAGCAAAATCTTTTTTATTTTGAAAATTGAACCAGTTATTGTAATTAAAGAAAAGTAGTTATTACATAAATAAAGCACGAATAGTTAAAGAAAAAATAGAATCAAGTATCTGCCATTTTCTGTAACCTTGTTTTCAATATATTTTTAGGCTTAGCATTTTCATTATTCTTTAATCTCGACAGGCGTTTCTTGTATTTCAATAGTTTTTTCTTTAGGTCTTTAATTTATTCATCTTTTTTCTTTTTTATTTTATATCTCAACATCTTTTCTCTATTATTTGTTTTTCGAATTAATTCAACAACTTCAGGTATTGCTATTGAGTTGATACTTCCGAGTTTGCTACATTTCTTAATACTGTTTTCTCATTGCGGTACATTTTGCAATACTTTCCACTTCATTTTTGCTTCTCGGTGTTCTCGTGGAGTCATGTCTTTAACAAGCTTCTTTTCTTTTTTTTAAGATATTTAAGACGTTCTTTCTTCCTAAGAGTTTCCCTTTTTTGCGGATCGTTTTTGTTGCGCTCATATCTCCTTCGCTTATTTTCTCTTTTTTTTTGTAAAATCTCTTCTTTAGAGAGTTTTTTTTTCTTAATGCCATGCTCAAACAATATTTAAAACAACAACAAACATATAAAGACAGTCAACTGTCCCGTTATGGTGCACCATAACGGGACAGGGGACTGTTTGCCAGGGGACTGTTTAATTTGATTTCATTAGAAGGTAGCTCAAAATATAATTAAGTTATGTCAATTTGCTGTACATAACTAATATTTATCTATTATAACAAAATAAATTTTCTAATATGTAAATAAAATAGATAAAAAGAAATGAATGAAAATAATCCTTACCAGAGGACTGTCAGCTGTCAAAGTGCGACGCGGATTTCAGGGAATGACGCTCGTGCAGCAMTAAACAAAGTAGCGTCGAGGCGCTTTTGGTAGCAACCGTGCAAATTTCAGGTCGTTTACGTTACGTTACACGCATTAACGCAATAGCTTAAGCTGTAGACTACGTGGTGCCTAATTTAAAATATAGACAGGGGGACTGTTTTTAAAATGCTGAGACAAACTTTAATTTAATATTTTAAATTTGTAAACAAATATTAATAAAAAATAAGCAAGTCCCATTAACAATCATGTAATATTGTTCAATTAATCAAATAATTTGATTGATTCTTGAAGTTATTGTTTTAATTAATTTAACTTGAACCAACTATATTGTATAGGTGACACGACAGGGGACTGTTTTTTGATCATTATAAAAACGTTTTTGATATAATAAAATTAATTTAAAGGGATACTGCACGCTGAGCATAGATAGATTAGATAATTATCTTTTGAAGTTAACTAAGATATACATAATAACCTATACTTTTTATATTATATCGGCTTGAGACAACGAGTTGCCCAGTTTACAGAGAAATGCCCAAATAGTGATTCATCGCAAGCCAAAATAAGTCGTTACGGCCCTGTTGGTGCTGAAACCATTGGCAAAATTCAGTGCGTTTAGGATAATCTTCAGGTAGCAAGGCTTGCACACGTTGGATATATAGAAATAATAATTGTTCTCGTAAAGTTCGCATTACAGCGTGTCGAGAGACACCAACTCGTGAAGCGAATTGCCGAGTACTGATACACCAAAAAGGGGGGGTCATTTTTACTTAACGCCCATGCACAAATTGTATGTGGCTCTGCAATTTTATGCCACAAACTATTGGATGGTAGGCAGCAGCAGTCGCATTTCTCAAAGTATGTTCGGCGAAGCTTAAGGGTTGTGGAGCAAATAACAGTCGCTGTTGTACTATTATAAAAACTCGATTTATTATAAAAATAATTTGATTATATACAATTTCTAACTTAAACTAAAACAGTAAATCTAAAACATTGGCTACCTTAATGATGAATTACCAATTTATTTTATAAAACTATATTGATGATTGTTTGTTTGTCGCTGGCATAATGACCCAATTAAGACATTTCGCTGATCGTTGCTGACCGCGCGGAAGTGTCTGCTCGGGTCGGTGCACTATTG
>NW_025400985.1:13161226-13162460 GCF_015345945.1 Tribolium madens | reverse complement strand
TGGAGTTGATGTAAATATTCCGAGTGCCAAGTGCGCCAAAAATCTTTTCGCATTCTCTGAATTACTTTCCATCTTCCGGTAAGATTTTGATCAAAATCTTCGGAGATGACCATTGGAGGTGCTAATAATTCTCTTCCGATTGTAAAATGGGCTGGAGTCAGCACATTAAAATCGTTGATGTCCTCAGTTAGCGGACATAACGGGCGCGAATTTAAACAGGCTTCAATTTCATGGGTGAGAGTTGTAAGTTCTTCATATGTTAGAGTTGATTCTCCGATTACTCTTTTTAGATGAAATTTTGTCGATTTAACGCCGGCTTCCCACAATCCTCCGAAGTGTGGTGCTGAGGGAGGGATAAAMTGCCATTGAATTCCTMTTTTTGAAGCTTCATCTTGAACTGTCGAAGTTTGSCTGATTTTTATTGCTTCTTTYTCTAAGAGRGTATTTGCACCCACAAATGTTGTRCCGTTGTCGCTATAAAGATGTGAACATGTACCACGGCGAGAGACAAATCTCTTTAAAGCTGCTAGGAAAGATTCTGTTGTCATATCGCTAACAATTTCAATGTGTATTGCTTTTGTTGACATGCATATAAAAATAGCTATGTAACCTTTGTATGACTTGTTTCCGCGGCCTTTGGTTGTCCGTACTTGAACTGGGCCCGCATAATCTATGCCAGTATRAGTAAACGCTGAGGTTGCAGTAACTCGAGCCACTGGTAGATGACCCATTAATTGTTCGCTTGTCTGTGCTTTGTATCGTATGCATTTGATGCAATTATTTATGACACTTTTTACGGATCTTTTGGCATTGATGATCCAATACTTCCTCCGAACATAAGCTAATGTTTCTTGATTTCCTCCATGGAGAGTCACTTGATGTGCTTCTTTTATAATTAACTTCGCCAAATGAGAATCCGAAGAAAGTATTATAGGATGTTTTTCGCCATATCGTAATAGCGAATGTTTTAATCGACCTCCTACTCGAAGTATTTCTTCATTGTCCAGGAAAGGGTGAAGAMTCGATATTTTGCTTTGCTTATGGACATGTGATTGTTTCCTGAGATCCTTGAGATCTACACCAAAATCCATTTCTTGTTGTATCTTGATTATTCGTTTTTCCGCTTCTTGTAATTCTTGCACTGTGAGATGACCAGTTGAAGTCGTTGATGATTTTGACCTGCAGTAAGTGACGAATCTTCTACAATATGCGATCACTCGAATCATTTTAAGGA
>NW_025400985.1:13157872-13161126 GCF_015345945.1 Tribolium madens | reverse complement strand
TAAAATTCAGCCAAAACGATTAGAAATTAATCAAAATAGTCTTGTTTTGGCCGTAAACGACGAATAAACACACATTTCGTTGTTTTTGTATCTCTTATATCAGAAAAAAATTTGCCATTATTTGAGGGGAAAATCACTCGGTATAACATTATGCTGAAAGGAATTAGCGGTGTTAAAATCAATGCAAGAAAGAAGTTTAGTGGACACAAAAATTACTGGCACTGACACCGATGTTTTCGTATATGTTTTCGTACCKGATGAGTGCCCTGACCATGATGTTTATGTAGGACGAAATATTTTCGACGATCAGAGACTGGTCACCATTACAGATAACAACGGTTCTCGTGTGATTTACCTGGAATAAAGCGCGTTACAGAGAACATACAGGGAAGATCAGTGTTTACGGTCCCTAACATAGTAAGCATAGTAGGTAGTGACGTTGACATAATTTGACATATTTAAAGGTTGATCTTTTGTCACTTAGTTGGTGCAGTTTCAGTTTCCTTGCTTGTTTCATTTTAATTTTATTTGAAAGCCAATTGCAAGTAGTCAGTCATTTTTGCAAAATGGAGAAACCTGAAGTGCGCGCTGTTATTAAATACCTGCAAAAGAAAGGATTGTCGCCAACGGAGATTTACGAAGATATGGTGGCTGTACTGGGGGAGAACGCTCCTTCTTACCAGGTGCTAAAAAATATATCTCGAGAATTAAAATTGAAAAGGCAGACGTGTGAACATGCAAAAGGTGCTGGACGACCAGTGACTGTCACTACTAAAAAAAATGTTTATAGTGTACATGATATGGTGATGGCTGATAGACGATTGATTATTCGTCGGATAGCTGAAATTACGGGAATTTCATATGGTTCTGTAGAAAATATATTAACAAATATATTGTGCCTTAAAAAGCTGTGGGCGTGTTGGGTCCCGAGAATGTTGACACCTGATCAGAAACGGGTTCGAGCAGTTCATTCTGAAGCCAATTTGGCAAAGTTTAAAGCGGATCCAGATGGGTTTTCTACCTTCTTTAAATTCTACAATCGTCTAGTGATAGACTCGGGAGAATATATCAGGACGATACTCAACTGGTTAACCAGATGTGTTTATACATTTTCCTGTTTACGTTGTACCTCACTTASAGGAGTAAGAATAAAAGTTTTATTTGGCGTTAACGGGTTACTTTAAATATCTACGTGGTTAGTAAGTAATATCTTTAGAATAGATGCCATTATATAATTAAACGAACAAAAGAACTTAGAGAGAATTAGAGGATGCTAAGTCAGAATTAATGGCAGAAAGTGAGAGAAGAGGTGAAAGATAAAATTCAATCTTCTTGAATTTATAGATCAATTATGTGTTTTGTATAGGAACACTTTTAATAGACAACATAAAACTTACAGAGAAATTAACTTTTTACAAAACAGCATTAAACATACCTTAATGGATTTACTAATTACATAAGAACATCAAAAAAAAAAAAAAAAAACGGTAACCATGCGGTAGTAATAATGTTCCAACCATTTAAAGGCAGTCGGGTTCAATCACTAGCATATTTTTGTCAAAAGGATGTGCATCATCGACGGTTTTACGACACTTGATTATCGAGTGTGTAATTCTTCTCGAAAAATCTGGATTTTACGTTGATGTTGTAACAACAGATGGAGTATCATCCGAAGATGAAGTATCGTGTCAACATCTATTTGATGAAAACAAACGGCTCTGCTTTTGCTCCGATTTTCCACATCTTATAAAAAATTCAGAAATTATATCGTGAATAAACCTAAAAGGTGGGTAAAAATTTTCTGTCCTGAATAAGAAAGGTTTACAGACTCCCGATGATGTAGTAAAACATGATCATTGGTCTTCTGTAATAGCAACCGATAAACCCAAAGGTTTAAATCGAAAGCTTTGTGCAAAATTGCATCTAGATGATATACAATCCAAGGGGTATCAGAAAATAAATTTTGAAAGAACCTATAGAATAATTAATTTAGAAAGACCTATTTTACCATTTTCATGCTTTTTTAGCTTTCTATTGAAAAAAACAGAAGTAACGATGAAAGTTTATAGAGATGCATGTTTAAATCTAAAAGATACTGAACCAACCATTTCTTTAATAGATAAGATTTCACCATTTAAAGTGACGTGTTCTAGAACACCAGAACATCCATTAAGGCTCGATTCAGCAGAATCTCATGTACCATAAAGAAATTAGGATTCTAGGAAGTTCTACATATTTTTCCTGTTATAGTTTTTACTCGATTTTGTTACTTATTTAGAGAAATGGAAGAATGCTGCAGAAGAAAATAATTACTATTTTTAATCCAATAGCACTTTTCTGGGATTTGTAATTACTCTTAAGGCGACGCTAGAAATTTTATCATTTCTCTGTTCCAGTTGTGGCTACAAGTAATTAATAACCGCTATCTTAAATCAGGACGCAGGAGATAAATGATTTCATTAAATGATATATTTACAAAACAGAATAATTGTTTACCTATCTTTCTTAAGTATGTGTGAAAATTATTATAAAAGCCACTCTAAAACTGAAGTCTTCCAGTCCAGAAATCACATTTTTGTTTTGCTACGTACTATTGTAATAAAACAACATTATATATTACAAATCCATGTTTACTGTTGTCTTGGAAGAAGATTTGTGAAGTTTTTAGTACTGGAGGCTTTAGTATTCACATGCACTATTTAACTTTTGTTTTTTAGTTATTTTCAGAATTTTTTTGGAACGATGGAGCAAAGATTCAAATTTATTTGTACAAATATTTAAATTAATAAACACATATTCTCTTATAAAGTTCCCAAAAGGTAGTAATGTGGAAATTGCCGAAATCTTCTGGCGAATTCTGTTGACGTGGTTGCATCAACATCGACGTCAGTAGAATCTTCAAACAAATGCATCACTTCAAATCTGAAAAACCAAACTGAAGAAGGTCTTTCTTTTCTGAAAATAGTTTTAAAAATGCCAAAAACTGCAATTTTCATTTTCATTTCTCAATGTAAATTTATTGTTAATTTTGCAATAAAATCATGTTTCTAATGTGTTGCTAAGTTACCTTTCAGTCCGCTAAAATGCACAAAAGTACTAGGCCGCTAAAATAACATTTTGCGGACTCAAATGAGTTCGCTAAAGTATCATTCTGCGGAGCGTGTGTCAAAAAATTATTTTTTAATTTCATTTTTAGTAGAGGTATAAAGATGTGAATTTTTCAGAATATTTTTTATTATTTAATCAATTGAAAG
>NW_025400985.1:13151942-13157772 GCF_015345945.1 Tribolium madens | reverse complement strand
ATAAACTAATTTGAACTATTTTCAATTCAATTTTGCTCGATTTTATTACAGAATCAATTCAAAACTAATATATTTTATTAGTATAATTGCTTCAGCATCAGATCAGCACTAGTATCGATAAGTGCCCAAAATTTTTCAAAATTTCTGTAGCGCCAGCTGGTTTTCCGGAACAACAAAAATTAATACATCGTCGTTTTTCTATTGCCGCTTTGATAAAACAATTCGCAACGTCATGTACGCGTTTTGCACAAAAAGTGCACAAATCGTTTTGGTTGTCATTTTTAAACGAGGTGGACGCTTTATTCGATTGCTTTTTTCTCGTCAAACGGATACTTTCTTTTAGTCACAATTGTTTTGTCAATTAATGGTTTTGCAAAGGATAACAAAAATACCAATAGTTCGGTAATTACTATTAATTGCAGCGTTACGCACATCTAATTCACACATGCCATAAATTACTAATTCTACTAAATCAATTTCTGACCAGCACGCTCGCAAATTCTTCAGTTTCACAGTTTTTTTGCGAACGTAGGTTTTGTACGCGTTAACGCAAGAACTATTAAATTTCATTACTTCCTCTAACAAACGACCGAGATTTCTTTTGGGAGGGAACGCTTCTACAATCTCATTTTTGAATGTTGCCCAATCTCTGTACTGGATTCCAGTGATCGGAGCAACCTTTTGCTTCGTTCATCAAAAACCAACCAACCCTTGCCAACATTTCGATATCAGACCAGCCCAAATCCCACTTCTGATGTTAGAAATTAAACAACGGAACTCGAAAACACATTTTTTTATCCTTCAAAATAATTACAAGAATTATCAATAAAGACAGCTCGTGAATAATGACCAATCACGATTCAACCAGCAGCGGCTATCGGCACTTACATAACGTCCCTTAACACAAGAAGAAGAAAACGTGTCATATCACAAAAAACACATCACCTGACAATTGTATTCGCTTCTAGAATTTTCGACCAAGAATTGCGAATTAGGGTAGAAGAACCGTTTGTGGCCATATTAAATGTACCTGTTGTGGCCATAAGAGGAAGGGAAAGCCTTTAATTCAGATTGGTTAGCTGTTCAAACAGCTAAATGTAGTACGTTGAAAGTTTATTGTGACCGCAACAGGAACAATGGCCACAAACGGTACTTCTACCCTACCCAATCCAACTCAATTTTGTTCTAAACAACAACTAATCTTATTAATAATAAATGAGAGAACAAACCCGCAACAATTACAAAAAAGTACAATTTTGTATTTCTAACAATATACAGGGTGTTCAAAAAATCCTTGAAAGGGAGTAATTGGGTAGTCCCCCAGAGTACTGAAAAAATGTTTAAAAAATTCCATCTGCCTAAAAAATTTTGACATTCTATTTTTTGACATTTGACATTTTTTTAAGTCTATTTAATGATACTGTTGATATTGTATATGTTTTTTTATAATTATATACTAAAGGTACAAAAATTTTGTCAATAAAAGCCACAAATAACACTAAACAGAAATAAAATTTAAAATTATTTTTCCAACCGAAATAAATAGAGTCATAGTGCAAAATTTAAACCCTCATAACTTCGGAATTTTTAGAGATAGATTTTTTTAAACATTTTTCTTGTTGTCTAGGGCACCGCCCGATGACACAATGTCACAGAAGTGCGCGATTTTTTGATTCCCCTGTATATTCGTATGACAATAAAAAAAAAACAAAGTGCATAAATGAAATTATGAAGTTTTGACTGTAGACAACCAAGTTTAAGCTTCTGGCGACAACTCATGAATTAGGTGAAGCCTCCTTGAAAACTCGTAAGTCGACACTCGTCGATAATATGTTGTACAGTTTCTTCCACTTGACCACATTAACGATATAGATTTTCCAGAGCTTTCCATTTAAATAACATTTAATTACATCTAGCATGACCAGTTTTTAATCTGTTCAATTTCACCCAGACCCACCTTGGCTGATCCATTCTAGGTACTCTTGGCTGATCCATTCTAGGTACTCTTTGTTGGATCTAATATTAGCTGCCACTACATCTCCTGAGCAGAGGTCCCTCAGAGGGAGAGCCTCTACATCAGCTCCAATGTATAAACAAACTCGTGATGATTACCGATCCTCCTTTAGTGTATATGCTCCTTACCCGCCCCCCTGTTATCCAGGATTCCTGTAGAAGGCCGATGTCAATTTACTTAGTGTCGACCCTTCTGCTGAAGCAGGAGGAAGCCGCTACACTAGGGGTGCAGGTTGATTTGCGTGATGGAGACGCGGTCCTTAACCATCGTTAGGTCCTTCTAACCCATCCTACCTCTTGCCCCTCAGTAACCTTACGGTCGCCCGGTCCATTCCGAGAAATGGGTTGAATTGTAGGGATTGTAGGCTCAATTTTTTGTGATAACGTAAATATAATTGACGGAGTTGGTTTTCTAATTCATTTGGATTTTCAGCGAGTGACTTTTACAAAAACTACAATTGTAAGCTTTTTCATATATCGAAAAATATATATTTTTAAGAATAAATGGAAAAGTTTAGTTTTTAAGCCTTTCGTATGAGGACACGCCTAAAAATCTAAATCAATTGTCAAGCGCAGATGGCTTATTATCTTCTGAGCAATATGATCATTATAAATAGGTAATGGTACTAAAATATTAAAGTGATTTTTTTTTAATATATTGCAGTCGAAAAGTTAAAAAAACGTCGAAGTTTTTTAATAGTTAAATAACTTAAAAAAAATTAAATGGAACACCCAATTTTTTTAGTTTCCGACTTTATTGTTACAAATTTAAACAGGTGATAGAATATTCATATTTAAGAGAAAAGTTTCCTATGAGCATGTATCAAAAAATGTTACGTAAGCGAGCTACACCCCCTGAAAGAGATGCGTTTTTTAAATGGTGTCTCACTATTACAGAATAGATAAAATTACAAAAGTTGGTACAGCTAATAACTTTTAAACATCTGAACGAATTCAAAGATTAGTTGTCAAAATTTTAAATCAGAGGCGTCTTAAACGGTGAAACAAGTTTAATTTTTAATTTTTATCCTCTTTATCGTGTGTAAGACAAATTGTAAACTGATTTTACTTAAAAACGGTAAGTTGTATCGAAAAAACGCAAGAGACCTATTCTTTCTGAAAAACTATGGAATTTAGAATTTTGTAGCTGAAAGTGGCAAAAATCAACAGCCAAAATAGTTAGGGTACTTTTACCCTAAACCCCTCCAGTTTAGGACGCCCCTGGGTAAAAATTTTGACATTTTATCTTTGAATTCGTTTGGGTGTATAAAGGTTATCAGTTGTATCAAATTTTGTAATTTTATTTACAATGATTGCTGAAATATTGGAAAAAATTCATTATAAGGTGTGCATCCCCTTTCAACTCCCTTATTTAATATTTTTCGATACATGTTCATGTGAAACGTTTATCTTAAAATTGGATATTCTATAACCTGCTTAAATTTGTAACAATAAAAACAGAATACCCTGTATATTCTCAATGCCACAAGTTTATGATGAAATGGATCAGGTTCTCCGTAATGATTTAAGTTCTGTAGACAGATTTTACAATTATTTTTTCAGAAGAAAGATGCTTAATCATGAATCTATCTACATAATCTAAAGCATTAGTATCGAGAAAATTCTGATCAAATACATTAGAAACCGGTAGTTGCCAAAGAAGCCTGTGACAATGTGTAAGAACATGGGTTTGGGAAGGAAAATCTCTAATTGTGACCAAGATGATTCACCATCTTGTTCACAATTCGACCTGCCCGAGTGATAAGAAGCAAAATTTCTAATTTATAAAGATTTGTAGAAAGCAAGAAATGCATTACAAGTTGGGTTTGTATATCGTACACTGTATCGTTTTATTTGTCCAGAAAAAAAAATTCCAAAGGGTCTTGGTTAAAAGCTCTCGCTGGGAAAGTATTATAACCAAGTTTTTGGAGTCTCTCTTTACTTAAAATAAAACCATCCAGAGTACGACATCAGCCATCTGAGACTGGAGGCCTTTTCTGATCTCCAAAGTTAAACTTGACAAACCCCATTTGTCATCAACATGCGCTTGCTTTCTAACCAAATTCTAGAATGTGAAGGATTTCTTGTTACTACTTCTTGCAAGGGTTTCCCAGAAGCATGCTTAATTTTATCAAAAGTGTTATCAATGAACTTGAAGAATTTGGCAGTGTCACTTGTTTCTTGTGGCAAGAATATTCCCCCAAAGAGTTTCGGGTTTGCACCGGAAGATAAGATATATGTGACCACTTGACCAACATTGTTTTGCGATATTGTTTAAATCTTTGGTTAACAAGTTATTACGTAAACTCTTTAAAAGATGAGGAGGATCAAAGAGAGGAATAATACTGCTGTTATTAATCTTAATTACTCCAGCTTGTACCTTCTCATCTTTCAAAGAAGTTTCACGTCTTGTGGAACCAAGAAGCAAATTGATGGCTTGAACATTGTCGGTCTGTTGATCACAAACCGTGATAACGTTTAGACTAGCCTTTGTAGCTTCTCTTATAATCTCTCTATACGAGGGTTGTTTGATAAATGTGGTAAAATTCCTAGGTAAAGAAAACATTTTTGATAACAATAATTTTTATTTTTCAATATAATCTTCATTAAGATCTATATCTATATCTTCATCCAATGAGTTTCAAATTTTTTAACCCTTCGGAAAAAAAGATTTTTCGAGTGCTACAAAATATTCATTCACCACGGCTATGGTGTCTTTGTTTGAATGAAATCTCTCTTGACCGAGCTAAATTTTTAGATTTGAATGTAGATAGAAGTCACACGGTGCTAAATCTGGTGAGTAGGGTGAATTCGGAACTAATTCAAATAATAATTCATTTTGCACATTTTTTTTTCATATGCAATTTTTCTTGAAAGACAAAGTGTACTCGTTTAGTAGAGATGCCTATAATTTTAGCAACTTCCCTAACTTTCACCCGGTTGTCTTTCAAGACAACTTTGTAGAGTTTTTCCACAATTTGTGAAGTCGTGACGTCGACAGGGCGTCCACAGCGCGCTTCATCTTGGGTGGATGTTTGACTCCGTTTAAATTCGTTTATCCAGAAATAGATAGTTCTCAACGAAGGTGCAGAGTCTCCATGTTCTCTAGTTCTTTTTTAATCTGAGCGGCTGTTCATTTTTTTGGACATTTTTTTAATTTTTTTAATTCTTGAAATTTGTTCAAACAACTTATTTTTAAAATTCTCTATCTTTTCAACCAGGCGTCACTTTTTGTTGAAGCTTTGACAGACTTACTCTGAAAGATGACATATCTCACTTGCCGTTCGCTAAATTAGTAGACGCACGTGGTCATAGTTTTTTACCAAATAACCAACAACCCTCGTATAAACGGACAATATTTTCTGTTTTCACAGAGGATTTTCAAAAGGCAAAAGACACTGGTTGATTCTACCTTTTGTAATTTTCCCTAAGCATAAAACACGAACATGGTCCGCTATACGAGTATCGTTGCTCTGCCTCCAACCATCATCTTGAAATCCTATTATCTTATCCTTCTCAGGCCTTCTCAGTCCCTATGTGTCTGAACTGCAATCTCATCAAGATGCACAAAGAATACGAGTAACTCTTATTCTTCATTTGGACTATGTATTTCTTGAGGACTTGGAAAATAGATTTGCAGATACCTGGTTGGATCGGAACTTTTCTCAAAGTTGCCTTCAGGGTGCAAACGGAAGGACAAATATGCATTTTTGCATAATTTATATGAAGATGAGACAGTGGTAGCGCAGAGCGCCACCTGTCGGTGTGTGGAGAATCCAGACCTCTAAACACCGGGGGCTGGGAATTTGCAAAGCAA
>NW_025400985.1:13137788-13151842 GCF_015345945.1 Tribolium madens | reverse complement strand
GGTTTAGGGCTACTTTTCCAAATTGCTATAAAGTCAGCCTTTTCTTCAAAAGTAAATTTTCGCCGTTTTTGTTTGCACTTTTGATTTCTTATTTGACTTTCAATAAACATTTGTTGTACAGATGTCATCTCTTCAAATAATTGTTTTAATTTTTCAGGTTTACATACGTTTTGTGCAATTTTGAAGCTATTTTTTTTATATCATTTTTTTGGCGCAGGAGTCTTGAGACCTTAGCCTGTATTTTTTTGGCTTCTACACATATATTTTTCGGTTTCGTTCACAATCTTATTTTTTTTTTTTGAGTCACATACATTTTAGAATTAGAAGCGACACTAAGGAATAAATAATATAAGTGCACTTTATTTACTTTCATAATAATTCCATTTCTTGCTATTACTCAAGTTTCCTGTTTTCTTTAGATATATAATACAGAATTATCTGAGCATTGAACGGCTATAAAACAATTTTTTTATAAATAACTTAATGAGGTAGCATAGAACAACACGTACTATTAGAAGAAAAAGAGCATCTACATAATATTTTATTGCAGGTTTGTAAAAAATGTTTATTACGCACTATTAGAAATTCCTGAAGATTTTTGTGTAACACTTACAGGGCTATCGTTGTCTAAAAATTACTACGGTGATTATTTTTTTAAATAAAATGTTAAATTAATAAAATGATATCAGTGATATTAAGTGCTTTTTAAGTCAGATTATATTAAAATTATTCCTATGTAAAAATTTACCTTGAGTCCCGGGACTTTGAGACTTCTCAGAATAAACTTAAAATTGAGTTTATTTTTGGCGAGATGTATCAATAAAAAAGGTTTGTTATGTTTCTCTTATTTGTTTGCGTCAAAGTGATATAAAGTCTTTGATTGCTCGGAACCCGAGACAACTAAATTTACAAAAAGTCCCGGGACTTCGAGACACGAGACGCCCCGGGACCCAAACCCTAATTACAGTAAATGATTTTTCCTTGAATTTTTCGATATACGCTTTCTCTTTTGCACCAGCCAATAATTTTTCAGTGGAAGGATTCGTACCTTGAACTAATTAATTAATCAGAGACATGCAGTACAATAAAATGCAGTACAACATACGTGAGTAGAGTATAAAATGTTACTTCTGAGCCAGGGCATGTGGCGTCTTAAAAAACAGGTTAGAATCTTACAAATTTAGCTGTTTTCACAAAAGTCAACAACCGAAAAAGGCCTAAAACCCTTAAAAAAGCATTAATTTTTATGCACCCCAAAAGTACCCAAATATGTGTAGACCACCAAAAATTGGACACATGAAAAAACCGTTAAAATCTCCCAAAATAATGCAAAATTACCTCAAGAACGCTCTAAAAAACTAACAAAATACCTTGTTTTTACACACCCCAAAATGGCTTTTTATTTCTGGACCAGGACATTTGGCGTCTTAAAGATCAACGCAGAATCCTACTAATTTAGCTGTTTCCCAAAAGTAAACAACCGAAAAAGTCCTAAAACCTCTAAAAAAGCATTAATTTTTATGCACCCCAAAAATACCCAAATATCTGTAGACCACCAAAACTTGGGCACACGAAAAAACAGGGTAGAATCCTACAAATTTAGCTGTTTTCCCAAAAGTAAACATCTGAAAAAGACCTAAAACCCTTCAGAAAGCATTAATTTTTATGCACCCCAAAAGTACACAAATATCCGTAGATCACCAAAAATTGGGCATATGAAAAAACCGTTGAAAATCACCCAAAATCATGCAAAATTATCCCAAGAGCACTCTAATAACTTACAACATACCGTGTTTTTAGACACTCCAAAATGGCTTTTTATTTCTGGACCAGACCAYATCAAAGAGGTATATTTGGCGCCTTACAAAATTAGGCAGAAAAAATTAATCTTTTCCCAAAAGTAAACAACCGAAAAAGACATAAAACCCTTCAAAAATCATAATTTTTTATGTGCCCAAAAAATAGCCGAAAATCAATAGACCACCAGAAAATGAGCACATGGGAAAACTGTTGAAAATCGTCCAAAATCAAGCATAATTACATTAAGGGCACCCAAAAAAACCTTACAGCATTTCTTGTTTTGAGACACCCCAAAATGGATTTTTACTTCTGGAGAAAGCCAATTGGCACATACAAAAAATTCACCGGTCGGAATGGCGACCGGTAATAATATTAAACAAATAAAAGCTCTTGTTTTTAAATTCCCCAAAATGGCTTTTTTATTTCTGGACCAGGATAATAATTGGTAAAATTAAAAAAACCAGACCGTAAAAAAGCCAGAATTCTTATTCAAATCCCTCGGTTTGCAACACCCCAATATTTACAGAGTTAATAAAAATAAGTGCAAAACATTCCCCGTTTTCGTTCCGACTACAATACAATCTATTCTTACAGCATCTCCTCTTTCACGACAGCTTATACCGTTTATAGGTATAATGTGTCTCGAGGAGAAGCATCGGCACGACCATCAATCCTGAATTCGTCTTCGACTCATGAGCCTTTGGCGAATCAACAGGACTGGTCATTGTTGTTCGATATTACTGTAAGTCATGAATAGATGGAAGATTCCCAAAACCGAGAAATGTTTTGAGAATATTTGCAGGGCAGCACTCAGTTGCCCGTCAATCTTCGTGGGTCCTCAATCTCTATGGCCACTCGAGATCTCACCAGTTCAGATTTAAGAACAACTGCTTTCTCAATAAAAAAAGGCGGCGATAGGAATCGAACTCAAAACCTTGTAATTTTCTATCTAACTCTTTACTAACTGAGCTATTTCGGTCTTGTCCATTCWAATTTCTAATCAGCTATAATAATCTATCATATTTTTTTATTAAACCTTCTGCAAACTCTGGTGTGAGTTTATAGTTTTTACAAAAAATAATATAAAAGAATTTAAAAATTTACTTTAAAAATTACGTATAACAATTATTGTATATTTACATATAAGTTACATAATTATTTATACGAACATACAAAAATAAAAAATAAAAAAAGCTAATTGAGACACGGAAATGTATGCAGAAAAGGCCAAAATTTTTAATATTTTTGCGTTTTGAACACTTTTCCATTTTCGTGCATCAATTAATGGGTGTATAAATTTACTCTATAAAAAAATCTTATTGCTGTTTTTATGTATCTAAATAAGGCGGTTGCTTGTGTTTTAGTGAGGGAACTTATAAAATGTTTGTTTTTTTCTATTTCTTTAAATTTTTGCTCAAAATTCAGTTCTTTGTTGGGATGAGCTATACTATTGCGCTTAGGCATAAATAACTTAAAAGTAGGTATCAGTCGCACATAGCTTAATCCCCGCTGATGTAGGAAGCCTTCCAGTTTGTTGAACTGTGCAAGGGGTCTGGGTTCCAATTCCCCTAGCAATTCCTTAGGATAGAAGCGACGCTAAAAAACGAGGAGAATTAATATCCAATAACATGTATTTATCATAAAGTTTTTTATATATCAGTGATAATTGCACTTGACATAAGAGTCTGTAAAAATGGTACTTCACAGATTCATCTGTCACACTTTACAGACGATTTTGAAAAAAAGATAGTTTTGCTCATTTACTGACATGCTAAGTACAAGCCCTGTCCCATATCACTTGCTGACATACCTCAAATTTTATTTTAATTGTCCGCGTAAATTATTTCTCCTATTCTTATAAATTAAATCTAATTTGAGCAGACTATAAATTCTTTTGAAAATTACAAATACAAATATCAATTTTTTTGAAATATGTATACTTTATTACTACAACTTTAACTATTTAGTGCAACTAAAAATTAAATAATTTTGCATTTTAAACATTAATGAAAMTAAGATAATTTTGTCTCTAGTCAAATTTTCACATTGAAACGAAATTTTATTTCTTTCAACAACCTCATGAGAACCAACTGTTTTCATATTATTTTGCCCAGCCACTTCGATATTCATCTAGAGATTTACCTAATTTTTGAAGAAAATGAAAATAATTTCTAGACTCGTAAGAATTATCAAAAACTTGTTTTTTTATTAAAGTTTTAAAAAAATTGAAAATATCGATTTTTAATTTATAAATAAGAAGTCAAAGAATAGTAAGACTGTTAATAAGTATGCGTAATTTCTATAAATTCGAATATATCCCAAAAATTTTAAATTTTTTGAAAATGCTGATATGGGACGCGCTTCGTAAATATAATTAAATTGCAAATAATAGTAGTTAGTTCTTTAACGTTTTCGTTTCTTTTACTCTAACTTGTTAAATAGATCTTCATGCAGTAAAAGCCACCTCCATTCAAATATAATTCTATTTTTAAATCACAAAACAATCAACAAACAATATACCGGCGCAACACATAAAAAAGAACTGAATTATAATAAAATAAAAAAAAAAATCATACCACCTCACAATATTGTTGGTGTAAAATGTTGGTGAAAATACATTATAAGCTAACGAGAATAAGCCTGTAAAAAAGGAATGGATATGAATATATAACTATTAAAGATGAATATGTGGTTGAAGTCCTAA
This sequence comes from Tribolium madens, assembly GCF_015345945.1. Classification (NCBI taxonomy): domain Eukaryota; kingdom Metazoa; phylum Arthropoda; class Insecta; order Coleoptera; family Tenebrionidae; genus Tribolium; species Tribolium madens. The sequence continues at coordinate 13,147,338 of NW_025400985.1, read as the reverse complement.
CATTATGTATGATTTGATTAGTTGTTACAAAAAATTTGAAATTATTTTTCACATTCCTGGGAGTGAGGCATAATACCGCTTTTATTTTGTAACAGTTTAACTTCATCCTTTGTTTTTTTTTTTTAATTAACGTCAAATAATTACAATTGGTGCAATTCCTGCGAAAACAGAAGGATGCTGTTTGTAACAACTGTTCACATATTAGTTTGTAAAAATTTTTCCAAAATTTACCTTTTCATTTATTAATTAATCAGGTCTCTTCATCGCTAAATTTCAATAACAACTGAAGACTGGTAAATGTTAAAAAGATAATTTATGAGAATTCATAGACAAACTTTTGCCACCGCCGCCACTGGAACTGTACCTGTACTTCATAGTTTTATTAAAATAGAAGAAATCCTTACTGACTGTAAATAACGTATTCGAAGATGTTTTGCTTGTTTTTCGACATTAAAATTAAAAAAATATATCAATTCAATTATTATTTTTGTTCTTATGTTTATTATCGTAATTGTAATTATTGTTTTCTTAATTTATTACTTCGACACTAATAAAAAATAGCGATTTATTCAACAATGTCCATGAACGTACCTATGATGATACTAATACGTGTCCATAAGCTAATGTATCTGTAGAATTAGGTAAAAGGTATCTTTTATCATCTTTCCAACTTAGAGACTTTTTCTTTACTTCTTCAGTAAATATATCATGTTTATGACTCCTGATCACATTCTGTCTATTGCAAAATTTGACATTTATTTTTTGACATTTCACATTTTTTTATATCTATTTAATGATACTGATAATAATCTTGTATATGTTTTTTTTTTAAATTATTTAATAAAGGGACAAAAATTTTGACAATAAAAGCCACAAATAACATTGAACAGAGTTACAATTTAGGATACAGGTTCCTTGTTTCCTCTTTTAATAGCCTATAGCAAAAAACTTATTATTTTTCCAACAGAAATAAATAGAGTCAAAGTGTAAACTTTAAACCCTCATAACTTTGAAATTTTTATAGATAAAATTTTTTTAACATTTTTTCCGTGTTTCTGGTATCTTACCTTATATGACATTTTTCTCTGGGGCGCGAGTTCTGGCGCACCCTGTATATTTCTCTTCGTTATTAGGTATTAATTTCAATTGACTTCTATCTTCTATCTTCTCCTAGATTTTTTATAAACAAATGACAATCGTAAGAACTTAAATTATGAAACAAAATTGGAATAAACAATGGTTGTCTATATTTCAAATTGCATTTTCTACAAGCAGCTCCCCTATATTTTCCAGTGTAGTGATCATGATCTCTTAATTTTGGGTTTTCTATAGAAAACACATTTTCACAAAGATTTGTTATTTTTGTTTTTTTATATTCTTCTAGTTCGATATTTTTTATGGGTTTATTTTCTTTTAATAACTTATACATTGTTCTGGCATGTTCAGTTATTCTTTTTATAAAACATTTATCACTTTCCTCTCCTCTCTAAATTTCCAATGGGTTATCAATATTATTATAAGCACTCTTAACGTATAATCCATAACCACAGGGAATATGAGATTGTGTTTTATGAGTATATAATGATTCAGGATTTCGTTCGCATGTATGAATAGGTTTCAGAYTAGATTCAAAATCAGAATAAATTACATACGGATGTCTTAACATTCTTTGAATATTTTTAAATTTTAATACATTACCATCAGGCATGTTCGGAACACATGGTTCATTACTAAGTTTCTCTTTCTCTTTCTCTTTCTCAATTCTTTCTCAATTTGTGCGTAGTTAATTTCTGTCTCTGTTAATGCTCTTGAAGTATAAGCTACTGCTTGTCCTTTCTGTAACAAACAACAAACTATTCCTTTTTTCGAAGCGTCCGTTTGAATTATAGTGTTTTCCTTTCATTCGAAATTCCTTATGGTCGGTTGTTCGAGGTCCGTGGCAACACTAAAATAGTGCGTCCCTAAAACCATTCAAAGCTAAAAAGTTGCAAACTAAAATGGGTCACTCCTAAAATAATTCAATGCTATAATCGTTCATTCTTAAAAACATTCAGCATTATAACAATTCACAATTAAAAACAAATTTTACTAAAATAATTCATTTATAAAAAACTATATTCCAAAACGTTGCAAAGCTAAAAACGGAGATCACTATAACCGGTCATGACTATAACTGGTCAAACTAAAATAATAGTTTAAGCAGCAACTCACTGATGTCGCCGTAATTAGTAGTGTTGTTTGGAATGCGTGCATAATACCGAAATTTCGAAATACCGAATTCCATAATACCGAAATAACAAAATTTGTTTTTATTTGACAAGACAACAATTACTGTAAAAATCTGCTTACTAGCTAAACGTGGTATTATATCTTGCGTTTTAGGTATGTTATAGTGTTCTCTTTTTATGGCTTTGTTTAAATCCTTAGGGTCCAAGCGAAGTCTTAACTGTCCCGTTTTCTTCTCAACTATCACCAGTCGATTTACCCAATCTGTAGGATAGTCCACTTTCTCAATATTCCTTGGCATTCCAGTTCATTTAGGGTTTTTTCCAATTTGGGTTGGAGAAATAGAGGAATGCGTCTAGGAGAGTGAACAACAGGCGTAACGTCTTTGTCAATTTCAATGTGATGTGTTGTATCTAATACACCTACGCCTGTAAAAACATTTTTATACTCATTGCTTAAAAACATAATTTTTCCATTTATTCTCGAAGCATGGAAAAACGTTTTTCTCACACCGCGGTGTTTTTTACTTTGCCACAAGAATTAGGGGAAATCGCGTTGTACGGTTGGTATTAGATGACAAAACAAAATATTAAAATCTTAAACGCTGCCAAACGTCAATCCCTGATCCCAACGAAATTTGTGAACAGTTTTATTATGAAAGAAACAATTTTATTAAAAAAAGAAACAATTTAAGATCGTAAGTAATTAACTAAGAACAAACATATTTGAAAAGTGAAAACGTCGAGAAACCACAATTGTCAAAAATTCGCACATTTACAGTGCAATTACTACATTCTTTAATGTCAACTCCTGGATGTGATTGAATGTTCTGGTTTGTAATCGTAGAAGACACTTGTTTTGAGCCTTGAGGAAAGTTGGTAGACGATGATGTTGATTGCCTTTCTTCTGTTGATGAGTGTGAAGGCCGAGTGGGTTGAAATCTTTTCGACAGTTCAATTTTACTGTGTAAAGAGTCTTGATAATAGGCTTCACAGACAGCCGATAATTTCCATCCCCCAAGTTGCTTAATTTCCACCAAGCCCTCGCCACYATTTGCCAACAAAGTTGCCAAACTTCTTCGAAAGCTGTGTCCAGTAAACGACCAACTGCTTCAAGCTTCAATTTTCATTGGGATTTTTCCAATTGTGTTAATACCCACTGCACTGTTGACGCATTCTCCATTAACATAAGTAAGAAAAAAACGTTGGTTATTCGTTTCTCTAAGATTATTATATTTTTTAAGTTTATCAATTCACTGAAATTGAGTGATGGCAAATGATCTAAGAACGCTGGTTGTGGTTTCTGGAATAGTTACTACCTCCACATCGTTTGAAAACTCAGCAGGCCTCATTTTACACAATTTTTTACGTCTTAAGGCACCAGAAATATCTAGTATTAGTGCTTCCTAAAGGAAATCATAATAATGTCAATAATAAAAATATTTACAAATTTGCTTTTGTACCTTGATTGTCAGGTAGGAACAGTCAGGTGCTCATTCCGAATTCCTTAGGTTAATAATTATTCTATAGTCATCTATTACATCATTAACATTACAGTAAAATTTGTCTATTTGTTCAAGTCTTTTAATTAAATTTGAATGAATATATAAATAGAATTAATTGTTTCTTTTTCTGTGTATTTGAAACACTTAATGACTTCCATGCGTGGATAATTTTTTCATATAAAATTCTTGCAAATAGACCAAATATTGCTTGTTTTGTTTTTACATTTCGGTTTGTTCGGTATTGTTGCCTTTTTCTATTTTTTAATTTGTTTACTGCTTCGTCAGGTGGTATTTGAGCACTTCTTTCATTTGAAGAACACTTTGTCAATTCTTCAACCAGTTCTTCAACTGTCGTCTTGAAATATTTTGTTTTCTTATTTCGTTATAAGTGACCCATGCGTTTATCGCAGCTAAATCTGTATACTTGCTGGATTATAAAAAACTCCCCGAGCCATAATTTTGTTACTTGCAAGAACGTTACAAGACTTCTTTAATCAAAGTTGAACAATTTTTTGTTATCAATCATTTACTTATTTGAGATCCATCATTGAACTTTTTACCGGTCATGGGTTATTTGMGGTCTACATGATACGAATTGGATTACTAAAAGACGACCAAGCCGTGCTCTAATCAGTTTGGAATGGAATTATCTCACATTTACCCGAAATAACCGTCACCCACCCGGAGCTGCTAGATCCGTTTGCCCGAACTATCGGTAGAAAACCAGAGTCAATTAGATGATAGATTAGTAAGAATATATCATAGGTTTAGTTAATTGTGAACGTTATTAATTTATTATTATATTGTAAATCTTTGTTGTTATCTTTATTGTTAAATTAGAATTTTACAAATGACATACCTAAGTTTCTGATATTGGCGCCCCAACATAATTACATGACTTGTACTTAAATTTTTGAATTTAATAAAGACAGTGTAAGACATTATTTGGAGATATTAAAAATTAATTAATAATTAAATATATTAAATTAAATAAAAATTTTCCAAAATACATTTAAATTGTTCTTATTAATGATGTTAAATATGCTAGTCACAAATTTAATTTAATAATGGCAACACTTTTTCACAAGTTTCACAATTTTTCACAAGAACTTTTAACAAACAAAAACAATAAATAACAAAAAAGTTATAAACATTTATTCATGACTTTATCAAATTACAATTTATGAAATTACTTCCACTCATCACTATCACTCTGCATAATCCAAAAATAATACTTACGTATGTTATATGATTATTTATGACACAATTATAAACCTGCAATAAATCTTCTGCTGCGTCATCAAATGAAAATTTTTGGCTAAATTTTGCCCCAACCTTCTTCTTCATTTAATTGACGCTTTTTTTTCATTGGACTGAATCATGGACCTATTATAGTCAGGACGGAGCGTTCCCTATACCGTCAATGCTTTAAATGCGGTATCAGTCGGTCTCTCTCTAGTACCACTTTATGACTCTTTTCAAYCTACGCGCCAGCGTTAGTAACACTGTTGGGATCTTTCCAGTGGCGTTCCCATCGGGAAGTAATTTATGAAATTTGGGTATTTCAGCTATTTTATTTTTGGTTTTACTTGTGAGTTATTACGGCATGATTTTTCTGTGTTTGAGTGTTGTTTCATTGTTCTTGTTGTTATTGTTTAATTTTTGGAATTCGGAAGAATTATAAAGTGGATGAAAAATTCCAAGCTGCAAAACATGCAAACGTGCCAAAGGGGTGCATAGTCCGTCCACAATAGAAAATAAAATAATATGGCACAGGTAAATTTGAATTTTAGTCTCGATCTCACAACATAATTATTAATGTTTCACGGAAATATAATGAATTAATATGTAATAGTTTCTATAGGATTGTTTACTTTAAAAACTAAAAGTTTTGACCTAACGGTAGGTACAATCTGCTTCAGAAGTAATGACACAAAACTCGGCTCTCGAGTAGGCACGTTCGACCGTTTCAGATGGGATGGAGTCGATGGTCGGCAGTTGTCGGTTTTCCGGCATCGGGATGGGTCGATGGAGAGTTGAGGAAAATTGATAAATCGTTTGCTCAAATTTTCAAAGGAATACTCGTAAAATAATATTTGAAACGTTTCTTTAAAATTAAAAATTGATCTGATTCATGGTTTTGATGTCCAAAGTCACCATTTCACAAAATAATTAATTTATTGTTTTATTTACCAATAAATTTAATAATTAATGTAGAAGTTAAGGGTTGCTTACTATTTATCAACAGTAAAGGATTTCATGAGATTTTGGTGAAAATTTTTCACAGAATTCGAGTTGTGGCTTCATTTTCAATCAAATAAAATTTTTACAGCAATTCCTAATATTCCAAGTCAAGGAGTACGGTTTAAATTTATAGGGTGGCTCTAATTATGCCGCTGAGTTGGGTTTATCCCAAGCAAAAATTTGTCCTTAAGGGTGTTATTGGCCTGAAACCTTTTTGCCCTGTGTATTAGAATCCCGATAATAAACATAAAATGTCTTAGGCAAATAACACCCTCAACGACAAATTTTTGCCTGGAATATATCGAAATCACTGAAACATCTGAAACGGTCGAACGTGCCTGTTCGAGAGCCGAGTTTTGTGTCATTACTTCTGAAGCAGATTGTACATAATACGCAGTGAAACAATGATTTTTAAGGAAATGTTTCTTGGAAAGAAAAATTAAAAATAATATTACTACGCCACTGGAAAAGCACATGTTGCGTTTTGTGTTTAGTACCACTTTATAGCAGTACGCATTTGCGCGGCATTTCCACTTTTTTCAAATAGTGCTCCCTCCTGTAAATACTACCTCCATGGACTGAATATAAACGCCGCCAATTATAAGATCAAACGAACTTACCTAGTGAAGTTCGATCTTGATTATATGTAGCACCTTGCACGAAGATCATTAAATGTAGTACCCTTCTATATGGACAAATTAACACATTTTTAAAATTATTTGAACACAATTTTTGTAACTCCTTGTACATCTTCAAGCATGCGCTCATTCTTTTTAAAGCCTAGTATCGCAACTTTCGGGTGAAGTGTAAACCATGGGGATGGGTTGGAGTGATCTTCGTGCAAGGTGCTACATATAATCAAGATCGAACTTCACTAGGAAAGTTCGTTTGATCTTATGATTATATGTTGCACCTTGCTCTCAGATCATTAAATGTAGATGTTGAAAGTTGTTGCGACAAACGAGTGTTCCAATCAAGGAAATTTCAGCAAAATCGTTTATTAACAAGGTAACGAGTAGAGGCAATGTGTGCCTGATAACAAAAGGAGAAAAAATATATGTATATGTAGGTATATCAAAGAACACATGTAACATTAACACTAACTATAATTAAGGCTCAAGAATACTTTGAGCAAATACATTTTTATTTGCTAGTGGCCTTCTATAAAAAATGACAAAACTGTCTGAGATTTCTGGCGAACCCGCCGTTTTTCTGATAACGTCCCAAGATAGACCCTTTCTCGCGGCGTGTGAAGTGGAGGCGAGTCTGGTCGAGTGCGATTTAAAGATGGTCGTATCAACTCCCCCTTTTTGTAACGTCGCCTTAATCCAGCGACTTATTGTTTGGCGAGACGCTTCACCATGAGGTTTTTTATACGTAATAAACACTTTTTTACAGTTGCTCTTGCGCAAGGGTTGAGTACGTAGAAGATAGCACTCCAGAAGAGAGGCGGCGCAAACGTCTTTTCGCTGAGGGAATCGCGCTAGAACATAATTTGGTTGGTTACGAGTCGACGTCTTGATGAGATGTGGAATTTCAATCTCGTAACCATCGACAGTGTTACAAATATTGTTAAGTCCAAAGTTTGGACTCTGTGGGCAGTTATTAGAGCCAGAAGAGTACCTAATAAGTTTTTGCGTCAATTTTTCCAAACAGGTGCCCAATTCTTGAATCGATGGAATTAATTCTCATTGGAAAAATAGGCAAATTTTCTAATGAGAAATGCAAAAGTGTATTCTGGACTTATGTCAGACGGATTGTTCCACTAGTAATTCGGAGAATTATTTCACCTAGTGTTTATCATGGGAAAGTAACTTTTTCGTGAGAAATTTAAAAAATTCGACTGTCAAAGTGATATTTTTCTTAATAATTGTGTTTGCGAAAGAAAAAAAAATGGAAGAATTCATTGCAATCCAAGCTATTGAAAATGAAGATTTGGCTCAAGTAATGGCTGCCCAAGCACGACGATGTGTTTATCTGAAATTATACCCGTTTGAGACCCTAAATGATCGAATGTTTATTAAAATTTTCCGTTTATCGAAAGAATTAGTTAGAGAATTGATGCGCATGTTGGATGATTTTTTAGATGCACCTACTAGAAGATCTGCTATTTCGAAACAAACCAAAATTCTTATTTCTCTAAATTTTTTTGCTAGTGGATCCCCTATCAAAATTCGGTTGCATATAATCTTTTTTGGGCTGTTAGCCAATCAACAGTAAGCAGGTGTATCACGGAAGTAGTGAATGCTCTTAATCCGCCTGCTATTTTTAACACGTGGGTCAACTTTCCAAATACATTAAGGCAATTGGAGACAATCCGGGAAGAATTCTATCATAAGTACGGAATGCCAGGAGTTATTGGGGTAATAGATTGTACACATGTGCAATTTATCCACCCCAGATACATAATAACCTTTATCCTGAACACATATATGTCAATAGAAAAAAATTACCATTCGATTAACGTCTAATTAATCTGTGACAGCAACTTAAAAATAACCAACGTTAACGCTCGATTCCCCGGTAGTACCTATGATGCGTACATATGGAGCCATTCCCGAGTGGAAGAAGCAGTACGTATTATAAGTCAAAGAGACCAAAATTTTTTTTTGCTGGGAGATTCAGGATATCCTTTGAGAAAGTGGCTTCAAACACCTATCCGAGATCCAGTTCCGAATACACCCGAATATGCCTACAACAAAGTCTTTAAACGAACTCGTAGCGTAATAGAACGATGTAATGGTGTCATAAAAATGAGATTCAGATGTTTACTTAAACATCGTGTTTTACATTATGCACCAACTAGTTGTGCACGAATTATAAACGCATGTGTAGTGTTGCATAATTTATGCATTGATCACAACATCCCTGAGCCAGAACATGAAAATGGGGATGATGAATTAAATTTTGGATTATTTGAAAATGCAAATTATAGGGAAATAGATATACCTCAAAGGGGACAAAATCAAGAGTTAATGGCAGGAAGAAATCTCCAAAGAAGGATTATAAATAATTATTTCAACCATTAAATATATTATTTTTTATTTCAAAACTATTATATTTTCTTTCATTTGAGTAGCGCTGTAACACTATCACTAGACAATTATAACTATGCAATTTATCTTCTATCTGCTGCAATTTTTTTCCAACGCGACTGCCATTCGCCCAAGCACTTGTAATTTTTTTCCATAATAGGCATTTTTATCTCTAATTTTTCTTTGGCAATTTTGAGAATTGCTTATAGAATTTTCTAAATTCTTTGCTACTCTTGTTCTCGGGCGTTTCTTCGGATGTTTACACCCATCCCTCTCCGCACTATTACTCCTTTTTTTGGCTTCTGATTCTGTATCATTATTCTTGGAAGGTGCTGGTTGATTTATTTGCCCTTCATTATTATTATCTGGCCTATTATCAATTTCAGATTTGGCTCTACCGAGGGTACTAGTAATTTTGAATTCTGAAATAGGTAAATTATTAAATGTTACGATAGTTTCTTTACACGAATAGATATAACATACGTTCATTTCCTTCTCTGTCACTTTCCTTATTTCCTTCCTCCATTTCAATAACATCCTA
>NW_025400985.1:13129134-13137688 GCF_015345945.1 Tribolium madens | reverse complement strand
AGCGCCGAACGCGTAGAAGTGAGCGTTCCATACGAGGCACCCTTTTCTGATGGGGAAACCAAAAATTTTAATTTCAGCATGTGAAGTCTAGACAAACGTTTAGAGCGACTGAAATACGGAATCCCGCATTCAGTAACAGAACAATCGTTCTGAAATTCAGCGGCCCCAGTAAGGAGCACGCTGAAACCATTTTTGGAACGACGGAAAACAGATTCCTGTAGTACCGCCGTAAACGCGCTTGTTACGTCAGACTTTGAGGTTATGTTCGAGGGATCTAAAAATTTCCGAAATTCAATCAGTATTCTTACTTTGTGATTGTCCCGAATGTGGACGAAGGGCACAGTCTTGTTCTGGAGAACGGGCTGTGACCTGGGGGACCGCGAACGGTCTCGTTGAGGGTTTTGAAGAAGCGCCCTCAATCGCCGCAATTCGTTACGAAATTCTTCAAATTCTTTTTGGGGACGTTCGACTGAAGCACTGCGGGCGGCGATGTTTTCCCATTTTTCAAGAGTTTCTGATTTTTCTTGAGAACACGTGGAACCATGTGCAAATTTGACACACAGAAGAAGGAATGAGCGCATGCGTGAAGATGTACAAGGAGTTACAAAAATTTTGTTGAACTGACTTTAAAAATGTGTGAATTTGTCCATATAGAAGGGTACTACATTTAATGATCTGAGAGCAAGGTGCAACATATAATTCTTCATCATTCAACATTTTGTCATCAACAATAATTGCATCTTCTATTTTGGCTACGTACATATTGTCACGTCTTGCGTGATTGGGGGTTGCTCAGAGGGTGAGGCAATAAAAGTCGGTGGTTTATAACAAATGTATATTTACAAATAACAAAAAATGAAATTGGGTACTTACAACATGAGTTGTAGTGCCATGCACATCTCCAATAATTCACCAAAAGCGGGCACGACCACACGTACAATTCACCAGAGGTACTGCACCGCACACAGAGAGGAACGATCCGCAAAGAGGCTACTCGGACGCTATCCCGACGCCACTACTCTTGCCCTCACTTGGGGGTCTATTAATTAACTCGTCCCCTCTCCGTGTGTTCCAGTTTGTTCGTACTTTGAACACAATTGCCGAAACTGCAAAGTCAGTAACCCTACAATCGCAGCAACTGCATTGCAAAATACTGCTGCGTGACAATATAAATCGAGTCATCTAAAAAATACAATATAAAAATTAGTTTTTATCTTATGTTGACGTTAAGATGAATGTCACCAGTGATTTTTACATGAGCCTCTTTAACAAACATTGGGTTCTCTCTAAAATTACAAATGTGAACTCCTAATTTGTAATTCTTACCACCCCCTATGGCACCGCGCCATAAGATCCGTAACTCAAAAGCATGGCTTGGAGCCATGCCACAACACAAACATTAAAAAACATATTTATAAGTAAATGAGTTTTGTTTCTTACTTATCTTTCCCTCAATGTTACAACAGTTCTCAATTGTTGTTTCCACAACTACCTTATCTTGTTTCTCTGTTAAAGACTGCTAAATGCCCAAAACATTTACCGTACTATTAACGGTTAGCGAAATTTATAAAATTCTTGCAAATAGACCAAATATTGCTTGTTTTGTTTTTACATTTCGGTTTGTTCGGTATTGTTGCCTTTTTCTATTTTTTAATTTGTTTACTGCTTCGTCAGGTGGTATTTGAGCACTTCTTTCATTTGAAGAACACTTTGTCAATTCTTCAACCAGTTCTTCAACTGTCGTCTTGAAATATTTTGTTTTCTTATTTCGTTATAAGTGACCCATGCGTTTATCGCAGCTAAATCTGTATACTTGCTGGATTATAAAAAACTCCCCGAGCCATAATTTTGTTACTTGCAAGAACGTTACAAGACTTCTTTAATCAAAGTTGAACAATTTTTTGTTATCAATCATTTACTTATTTGAGATCCATCATTGAACTTTTTACCGGTCATGGGTTATTTGTGGTCTACATGATACGAATTGGATTACTAAAAGACGACCAAGCCGTGCTCTAATCAGTTTGGAATGGAATTATCTCACATTTACCCGAAATAACCGTCACCCACCCGGAGCTGCTAGATCCGTTTGCCCGAACTATCGGTAGAAAACCAGAGTCAATTAGATGATAGATTAGTAAGAATATATCATAGGTTTAGTTAATTGTGAACGTTATTAATTTATTATTATATTGTAAATCTTTGTTGTTATCTTTATTGTTAAATTAGAATTTTACAAATGACATACCTAAGTTTCTGATATTGGCGCCCCAACATAATTACATGACTTGTACTTAAATTTTTGAATTTAATAAAGACAGTGTAAGACATTATTTGGAGATATTAAAAATTAATTAATAATTAAATATATTAAATTAAATAAAAATTTTCCAAAATACATTTAAATTGTTCTTATTAATGATGTTAAATATGCTAGTCACAAATTTAATTTAATAATGGCAACACTTTTTCACAAGTTTCACAATTTTTCACAAGAACTTTTAACAAACAAAAACAATAAATAACAAAAAAGTTATAAACATTTATTCATGACTTTATCAAATTACAATTTATGAAATTACTTCCACTCATCACTATCACTCTGCATAATCCAAAAATAATACTTACGTATGTTATATGATTATTTATGACACAATTATAAACCTGCAATAAATCTTCTGCTGCGTCATCAAATGAAAATTTTTGGCTAAATTTTGCCCCAACCTTCTTCTTCATTTAATTGACGCTTTTTTTTCATTGGACTGAATCATGGACCTATTATAGTCAGGACGGAGCGTTCCCTATACCGTCAATGCTTTAAATGCGGTATCAGTCGGTCTCTCTCTAGTACCACTTTATGACTCTTTTCAARCTACGCGCCAGCGTTAGTAACACTGTTGGGATCTTTCCAGTGGCGTTCCCATCGGGAAGTAATTTATGAAATTTGGGTATTTCAGCTATTTTATTTTTGGTTTTACTTGTGAGTTATTACGGCATGATTTTTCTGTGTTTGAGTGTTGTTTCATTGTTCTTGTTGTTATTGTTTAATTTTTGGAATTCGGAAGAATTATAAAGTGGATGAAAAATTCCAAGCTGCAAAACATGCAAACGTGCCAAAGGGGTGCATAGTCCGTCCACAATAGAAAATAAAATAATATGGCACAGGTAAATTTGAATTTTAGTCTCGATCTCACAACATAATTATTAATGTTTCACGGAAATATAATGAATTAATATGTAATAGTTTCTATAGGATTGTTTACTTTAAAAACTAAAAGTTTTGACCTAACGGTAGGTACAATCTGCTTCAGAAGTAATGACACAAAACTCGGCTCTCGAGTAGGCACGTTCGACCGTTTCAGATGGGATGGAGTCGATGGTCGGCAGTTGTCGGTTTTCCGGCATCGGGATGGGTCGATGGAGAGTTGAGGAAAATTGATAAATCGTTTGCTCAAATTTTCAAAGGAATACTCGTAAAATAATATTTGAAACGTTTCTTTAAAATTAAAAATTGATCTGATTCATGGTTTTGATGTCCAAAGTCACCATTTCACAAAATAATTAATTTATTGTTTTATTTACCAATAAATTTAATAATTAATGTAGAAGTTAAGGGTTGCTTACTATTTATCAACAGTAAAGGATTTCATGAGATTTTGGTGAAAATTTTTCACAGAATTCGAGTTGTGGCTTCATTTTCAATCAAATAAAATTTTTACAGCAATTCCTAATATTCCAAGTCAAGGAGTACGGTTTAAATTTATAGGGTGGCTCTAATTATGCCGCTGAGTTGGGTTTATCCCAAGCAAAAATTTGTCCTTAAGGGTGTTATTGGCCTGAAACCTTTTTGCCCTGTGTATTAGAATCCCGATAATAAACATAAAATGTCTTAGGCAAATAACACCCTCAACGACAAATTTTTGCCTGGAATATATCGAAATCACTGAAACATCTGAAACGGTCGAACGTGCCTGTTCGAGAGCCGAGTTTTGTGTCATTACTTCTGAAGCAGATTGTACATAATACGCAGTGAAACAATGATTTTTAAGGAAATGTTTCTTGGAAAGAAAAATTAAAAATAATATTACTACGCCACTGGAAAAGCACATGTTGCGTTTTGTGTTTAGTACCACTTTATAGCAGTACGCATTTGCGCGGCATTTCCACTTTTTTCAAATAGTGCTCCCTCCTGTAAATACTACCTCCATGGACTGAATATAAACGCCGCCAATTATAAGATCAAACGAACTTACCTAGTGAAGTTCGATCTTGATTATATGTAGCACCTTGCACGAAGATCATTAAATGTAGTACCCTTCTATATGGACAAATTAACACATTTTTAAAATTATTTGAACACAATTTTTGTAACTCCTTGTACATCTTCAAGCATGCGCTCATTCTTTTTAAAGCCTAGTATCGCAACTTTCGGGTGAAGTGTAAACCATGGGGATGGGTTGGAGTGATCTTCGTGCAAGGTGCTACATATAATCAAGATCGAACTTCACTAGGAAAGTTCGTTTGATCTTATGATTATATGTTGCACCTTGCTCTCAGATCATTAAATGTAGATGTTGAAAGTTGTTGCGACAAACGAGTGTTCCAATCAAGGAAATTTCAGCAAAATCGTTTATTAACAAGGTAACGAGTAGAGGCAATGTGTGCCTGATAACAAAAGGAGAAAAAATATATGTATATGTAGGTATATCAAAGAACACATGTAACATTAACACTAACTATAATTAAGGCTCAAGAATACTTTGAGCAAATACATTTTTATTTGCTAGTGGCCTTCTATAAAAAATGACAAAACTGTCTGAGATTTCTGGCGAACCCGCCGTTTTTCTGATAACGTCCCAAGATAGACCCTTTCTCGCGGCGTGTGAAGTGGAGGCGAGTCTGGTCGAGTGCGATTTAAAGATGGTCGTATCAACTCCCCCTTTTTGTAACGTCGCCTTAATCCAGCGACTTATTGTTTGGCGAGACGCTTCACCATGAGGTTTTTTATACGTAATAAACACTTTTTTACAGTTGCTCTTGCGCAAGGGTTGAGTACGTAGAAGATAGCACTCCAGAAGAGAGGCGGCGCAAACGTCTTTTCGCTGAGGGAATCGCGCTAGAACATAATTTGGTTGGTTACGAGTCGACGTCTTGATGAGATGTGGAATTTCAATCTCGTAACCATCGACAGTGTTACAAATATTGTTAAGTCCAAAGTTTGGACTCTGTGGGCAGTTATTAGAGCCAGAAGAGTACCTAATAAGTTTTTGCGTCAATTTTTCCAAACAGGTGCCCAATTCTTGAATCGATGGAATTAATTCTCATTGGAAAAATAGGCAAATTTTCTAATGAGAAATGCAAAAGTGTATTCTGGACTTATGTCAGACGGATTGTTCCACTAGTAATTCGGAGAATTATTTCACCTAGTGTTTATCATGGGAAAGTAACTTTTTCGTGAGAAATTTAAAAAATTCGACTGTCAAAGTGATATTTTTCTTAATAATTGTGTTTGCGAAAGAAAAAAAAATGGAAGAATTCATTGCAATCCAAGCTATTGAAAATGAAGATTTGGCTCAAGTAATGGCTGCCCAAGCACGACGATGTGTTTATCTGAAATTATACCCGTTTGAGACCCTAAATGATCGAATGTTTATTAAAATTTTCCGTTTATCGAAAGAATTAGTTAGAGAATTGATGCGCATGTTGGATGATTTTTTAGATGCACCTACTAGAAGATCTGCTATTTCGAAACAAACCAAAATTCTTATTTCTCTAAATTTTTTTGCTAGTGGATCCCCTATCAAAATTCGGTTGCATATAATCTTTTTTGGGCTGTTAGCCAATCAACAGTAAGCAGGTGTATCACGGAAGTAGTGAATGCTCTTAATCCGCCTGCTATTTTTAACACGTGGGTCAACTTTCCAAATACATTAAGGCAATTGGAGACAATCCGGGAAGAATTCTATYATAAGTACGGAATGCCAGGAGTTATTGGGGTAATAGATTGTACACATGTGCAATTTATCCACCCCAGATACATAATAACCTTTATCCTGAACACATATATGTCAATAGAAAAAAATTACCATTCGATTAACGTCTAATTAATCTGTGACAGCAACTTAAAAATAACCAACGTTAACGCTCGATTCCCCGGTAGTACCTATGATGCGTACATATGGAGCCATTCCCGAGTGGAAGAAGCAGTACGTATTATAAGTCAAAGAGACCAAAATTTTTTTTTGCTGGGAGATTCAGGATATCCTTTGAGAAAGTGGCTTCAAACACCTATCCGAGATCCAGTTCCGAATACACCCGAATATGCCTACAACAAAGTCTTTAAACGAACTCGTAGCGTAATAGAACGATGTAATGGTGTCATAAAAATGAGATTCAGATGTTTACTTAAACATCGTGTTTTACATTATGCACCAACTAGTTGTGCACGAATTATAAACGCATGTGTAGTGTTGCATAATTTATGCATTGATCACAACATCCCTGAGCCAGAACATGAAAATGGGGATGATGAATTAAATTTTGGATTATTTGAAAATGCAAATTATAGGGAAATAGATATACCTCAAAGGGGACAAAATCAAGAGTTAATGGCAGGAAGAAATCTCCAAAGAAGGATTATAAATAATTATTTCAACCATTAAATATATTATTTTTTATTTCAAAACTATTATATTTTCTTTCATTTGAGTAGCGCTGTAACACTATCACTAGACAATTATAACTATGCAATTTATCTTCTATCTGCTGCAATTTTTTTCCAACGCGACTGCCATTCGCCCAAGCACTTGTAATTTTTTTCCATAATAGGCATTTTTATCTCTAATTTTTCTTTGGCAATTTTGAGAATTGCTTATAGAATTTTCTAAATTCTTTGCTACTCTTGTTCTCGGGCGTTTCTTCGGATGTTTACACCCATCCCTCTCCGCACTATTACTCCTTTTTTTGGCTTCTGATTCTGTATCATTATTCTTGGAAGGTGCTGGTTGATTTATTTGCCCTTCATTATTATTATCTGGCCTATTATCAATTTCAGATTTGGCTCTACCGAGGGTACTAGTAATTTTGAATTCTGAAATAGGTAAATTATTAAATGTTACGATAGTTTCTTTACACGAATAGATATAACATACGTTCATTTCCTTCTCTGTCACTTTCCTTATTTCCTTCCTCCATTTCAATAACATCCTATTAGCAAATAAATGTATAAAACAGAGAATAAAAAGAGGTGAATCATATTTACGAAAATAAATGATTCCTTAAGTTGAAGGTCACCTTCCACAGCCGTGGAATCTAAAAAATTTAACAACGTTTCTTCGTCAGCTGTTAACACGGTATTTGTTGCAGGACTTCCACCCGTGCCGCTTACATATTTCGTTATTTCGCTGTTTTTCTTTTTGGTTTGTTTTTTGAGGTCTTGCCATGTCTGTAAAAGCAAATATCGGAGTAGTAATTTGAAAGGGCAGGTAATGATGCATTTAGGTCGATTCTGTATCCCATATCGCTAGCTAACTACATCGCTAAAACAAAGTTGATCGTTCCTCAGCGAGTTTTTTTTTTTTATATTTTGTATTCGTAAATTGATTCAACCGTTCAGTGATCGCTTAAAATACAAGTTTGGAATAAGTCGCTATCAAACTCGCTAATAAAATAATTTGCAAGCGACACCGCTACGAAACGATAAAGTTACAGAATCGACCTAATTGTCTCTTTAAAAATATTTTTACCTATTTGATGTAAGTACCTACTTACCCTTTTCCACTGCGGCATTTTCCACTGCAAGTGCCCCCGGCATAGCATTTAATTGTGCAATTTGCATCCATTTATTTTGAGCATCTTTGTGGGTAAATGAAGAATTAAATTTTCCTTGCCGCAAAGTGTCATCCTGTCCCATCACCTTAATCAATTTTCTTTTTTGAAGGTCTGAGAGGTGTCCACAACGCTTGGCATCACTCTTATTTGACATACTTTTGTCTATTCTTAATATATAAATGAACAAAATCGTCTATATTTATGAGGGACAAATGTGACACCTACATAAAGACCACTAGATGCCACCGCCGATTTTTAAATTAAAATTTTTAAAGTCTCCCATTGGTTGGGAAGTCAAATCATGTGGACTAATTGTCGACATATTGCATTTTTAAATTCTCATGTGAAATCATTTCCCAAACAGTTCAAGAATACAGATATGAGAACATTTTAAATTCCACTGGGAATTCACTTATGAGAAAATATTCTCAAACAAATATTTTCCAGTGATTTCAAGAATTGGGCCCCTGAGAGTTTAATTGGGGAACCAAGTCCCTAACATGTTAACGACGTCCTTTGGGTCCCAGGTATTGGAATATCTAGGTCGAGGAGGATTTAATAGAAACATACCTTTTAAGAAACGGCAAAGCCGGTCGCCCACGTTTAAGGGTTTTTCGGACAGTAGAGCGAGCGCCGAACGCGTAGAAGTGAGCGTTCCATACGAGGCACCCTTTTCTGATGGGGAAACCAAAAATTTTAATTTCAGCATGTGAAGTCTAGACAA
>NW_025400985.1:13105322-13129034 GCF_015345945.1 Tribolium madens | reverse complement strand
TAGCCAATGTTTCACTGTATCATTAATTAAAAAATCGTTTCGCTCTTGAGCCGGAAAATAAAGTTTTGCTGCTTCTAAAAGTAAGTTATTAATATAACAAAAAATCTGACCTACTAGAAATTCTTACCAAAAATAACACCAATTGTGACAGTTTCGCTTGTCGTTTCTACCTTTCCAATTAAATAAAGTAGCTAAATCGTCCGACAATAAAAATTTTAGTCCGGAATTTCCTACTGCAGCCAATCGAGAAATCTAGAAAGAATAGAGGTAATACATCTCTAACATGTGGTTTAACATTTCTTACCATATACTTCTTAAAAGACTCATCCTGTTGTATCTGTATCTCAAAGTTGTTGAAACTTTCCAGCGATTTTAAGGGAAAATTGGGAATACCTTCCGGAGCAACAACTGACTCGACATTTGAGAACGACTATCTCTTAAAATTTCATTTAATATCAACGTATGTTAATCGATCATTTGATTTAGTTTTGTTAACTCCCCCAAAATAATTGCTTCAAATCCTAAATCCTAAAATTTAGAAAGTGCTGCGATTCAACCCCTTCAACGAACTTGGGGGATACCGTTGCAATTAAAACTCTAATTGCAACTATCAACTTGCTATCTGCTACCGTAGGTGAAATGAAGAAGGTCATGGGCGAATTGATTTCGGAGAACAAAAAGTTAGGCAAGAAATCGAACTGCTGAAATCGGTAAACAGCAAACAAATAATACAAACCAGGATTTAAATGTGTTGGATAATGAAATAATTATTAATGAAGCGACCGAGCGGATCAGAAGAGAGAAAAATGCTGTTATTAGAGGACTTCCGGAAGCAGACAACAATGCTGAAAACAGAGAAGCCGACTACACTGCGGTGAAAAACTTGCTTGCGCCGTTATTACCAAACAATGATGCTTCGGTAATTGTGTCCACTACACGTATTGGCAAAGCTAATCCTGCAAGGGTGCCCCGCTTAATCAAAGTTGTTTTTACCGACTCATCTGCTGTACGTGCTGTACTACGGGGGAAGTTGAAAATGGCGTTTTCATAAATGAAGATTTAACTCCAATCCAACAAAAAAAGGCATATGAGGTTAGGAAAAACTTTAGAGAGCGTCTAGCAGGTGGGGAAAAAAATATACAACTAAAATATTATAAAGGCATGCCCAAAATAGTTGAATCAAAAAACAAATAAATTTCCAGCAGACTAATCAACATTATAACTACGAAATATTGTATCAAAATGTAAGAGGACTCAATACGAAAACAGCTGAATTTTTTACTAATTGTTGTGCAACTGAGGCCGATTTAATTATTTTGTTCGAAACATGGTTACAGCCACATTTTAATTCAAGTGAACTTTTCCCTGAAAGTTTCAACGTCTTTAGATGTGAAAGGACTTCTGAGAGAGGTGGTGGAGTATTGGCTGCCATAAAGAATACTTTTATCTCTTACAATCTAGCTCCAGAATGTAGAACTCTTGTATGCTTTGGATTTTTGTTCGAAATATGCTAACAACACTACCTCATTGATCATCTTTACGCTCTTATCTTCACAAGGTAATTTTGTTTATAAACAATTTTACCTTTATTTAACAACTCGTACTAAAAAAAAGGGATAATGTCTATTTATTTTACCGAATTTAGATAGACATTAATGAGCTTTACATAAAATAAGGTAACTCAAAATCCAACTTTTCACAGGTGCAGGAATCTACATTGTACATCATTCGATAACTTGACGGTAATCTATTTATTTACTTGTCACCTTTGTTCTTCCCAACCGCAGGGACATTTTCCTATACCCAAGCATTTATTACTTGCGGTAATCTTTATGTTTTTGGGGCATATAAACTCAAAAATCTTTGAGATTTGTGTGGTTTTTGTTTTCATCTGCTGTTTTTAACACTTTTCTTGTTGTCCTTAATTTCACCTAATTTATTTTGGGTCATCTGCTGTATAATGCCTTTATCAATGATAAAACAGTTGATCTCAAGGCTAGTGCATTATTATACGCAGACGATCTGAAAATCTCTAAACGATTGTCTAAGTTTGCAAACAGACCTTCTTAAAATTTACAACTGGTCCTCCAAAAATGGTTTGCCGATTAATGTTACTCAATGTTCAATTGTATCTTGTAATTTTGTATTGTAAATTTGTCTGATATTTTTTATTCTTCACAAGGTAATTTTGTTTATAAACAATTTTACTTTTATTTAACAACTCGAGCTAAAAAAAGGGATAATGTCTAATTATTTTACTGAATTTAAATAGACATTAATGAGCTTTACATAAAATAAGGTAAGTCAAAATCCAACTTTTCATAGGTGCAGGAATCTACATTGTATATCACTGGATAACTTGACGGTATCCAATTATTTACTTGTCACCTTTGTTAACGGAAAAGTTACTTGGCATAAATTTTAAAATTTTTTCAAATGCTTCCTTTGCATTCGTAGCATCACAATGCTTGGATGTTTTTGGTTGTAAAATGTATATTCCTTCCTAACCGCAGGGACATTTTCCTCTGCCCAAGCATTTATTAATTGAGGTAATCATTATGTCCTTGGGGCATATAAACTCAAAAATGTTTTTGGTTTTTTGTTTGCATACGCTGTTTTTAACACTTTTCTTGTTGTCTTGTTGTCACCCAATTTTGCCATCAGTTGTTTCAAAATTTCTTTTAAATTTAGATCTACGGTTAAAGCATTATCGGCTATCCTCACTTCCCGTATTCTGTTCCGGTGTTGCATGGAGACCGCACTTTTAGCAGCTTCTAGTTGAAGCCCCATAGATTATGGCTTCATTCAAGCTTTTAGGTCGATTTAAAAGCAATGACTGAGTCTCGGACTCCATCTCGAAAAGTTTGTATCATAATCTCACTTACAAATTCTTCAGGGGCTGTTGGGTAGCCTAATCTAGTTAATTTTTCAACCTCAGCACCAAATTTTTGAAGACTTTCTCACCTTGGACTCGGGGCTTTAACTGACTCTGATAAACCTGACTAAGATAATTGCTCCCGTATCTTCTCTCTAAAGCTTCAACAACGGAGCCATAATCATCTTGATTTGCTTTAGGAATACTCTGAAGAATGTCTAAAGCTTTTCCCCGCAAAGCCAGTACCAGCACTTTTGCTTTGTTTTTAGCAGTCCATCCGGCTGTTGCTGCCTCAAACTGGTGCTTGTACGCTGTTCAAAAACTTTTTCCATTGAATTTTGATGGTCTTTGATGATCGCGTATCGTCGTTATCACTGATTGGGCTTCTTTACAATTTAGATTTTGAAGTCATTTTTCCATCTCTTCTACTTTTCGTTCCAGTTCTTCTCGAACTTCGTTCCTGACTTCATTAACTTTATAGTCGACTTGCTTCAACTCATTTTTTACATCATTGACTTCATGTCTAACATCAGTCATTTCCTGTTTAAGTTCGTTATATAAGATAAGGATTTATGCCTTATTATGGGATATGTGCTCCAATTATAAGTATAAGTTCATATCTATGTATAAAACTTATGCGCAAAAGAGTAGTTTATTTTATAAAATATAACTTAACATATGAATTTTAAACGAAACAAAACAAAACATTCATAAAAATATGAAAACAAAAAAATATAAAATCCTATTTGGAAACTTTAATTGTAATAGTTCGTAAGATTTTTTTTTAGTTTCTTGAACAATCTGTCCAATTTCAAATCCCGACCACAACCGTTGCATCTATCATCGTACATGGTGCATGATTCATGGAGCCATTTCTGACAAGAGATACACTGTATCCAATCCACGGTATTAGTTGTTACATAATAATTTTTCAGACAGTCACAATCAGCTTTCTCTTCTACTGTATTTTTCTTTGATTTCTTGTTTAAGTTTTCTTCTTGTCTCAGTATGTATTCCGTAGGTCCTACCATGTTTTCTAAATTTATTTGTTCATCTGTATTTTGTTCGTCAAATAAAAATAAATAATTATCGTTACTTTCGAAAAAATTTTCGTTAATTGTTAAAAGTTCAGTTTGTTGCATTTCAGTGTTTGCATATGATACTCCAAAAAAATAGTCTGGTATAATATGTCTGAATGGGTAAATTCCAGTAGCTGCAAATCCAGAGGTCGCATTCGAATTTGTGGTGGCCTTGTTCCAGGCAGGCCCAATTAGTTTTCCAATTACATTTCTATTAATATTTTTATTTTGACTAGAGAACATATACTCGTAACTATCAGATTCATTTTTAAAATAGGACTTTAAAGGCCTGAAAAACGAGCGATCTGAAGGTTGTAAAGCTTGTGTGGTATGGCTTGTTAAACAAAGAAGCAAAATGTTATTCTGTTCTGCAAATTCAAGCATATCCAAATTATTACAGTGTGACGTATGGCCGTCTAATATTAAAAGAACATATCCCTCAGGCTTTCTAGGTACGAATACTTCTTTTAACCACTTTAAGAACAGATCAGCATTTATGAAGATTGTTCATTTATATATAAATCCGACCCTAATGGCATACCTTTGAGAGCAGACTTATTTTTTCTCACTCCTTTCAAAATGAGAACCGGGGGCAGAAAAGTGCCTTCGGCATTTGCACAGGTGATAATGGTTACATTTTCTCCTTTCTCTTTTCATGTAACCACATGGACACTTTTACTTCCCTTGCGATCGATTACTTTTCCGGGTTTATTGTTAATTTGAATTCTCGTTTCGTCCATATTATAATTTTTTTAATTAAATCATATTTCACAAATGTTTGCTGCAATATATCATAAAATTTATTCACTTCTCTATTCATTCCCTTTGCTCGCGCAACAGACAATCCTTCTGATTTCCGCAATGCAAGATCCGGATGTCTTTCTAAAAATGAATAGAACCAATGCATCCCAACCATAGTCGCAATATCCGATTTTTTCTTCGAAAATTTTTCTTCTAAATTAAGTTTTTTCGCAAAAGCATATGCCATTTGGCTCACACAGGTTGGAGAGGGCGCGAAACCTGCTTCTTGTAACTTTTTTATATGCCTTACAAGTCTAAGTTCATTTTTGCTTCCTAAAGCCGGGGGTTTTCCTAATGGGACTTTTTTCTCTATTATTAGTGATTAATCTTCTTCGTAGAGTTATGAATATATGGGGCATATATCCCTTCGATCTCTGAGGCCAATAAATTTAAACTTTTCAGGGAACTGTACGCAAAAACATAGGTTAGAATGCAAGATAGAGTTAGATATAACTTTAGTCTTTAATTGTTAGATTTTAAGAATTTCAATTTCTACGCAATGCCTGCATCATAGAAATTAAGAAGACACTTACCTGTATTGTTTTATATGCTTTAAATGACTTGTGTTGATGGCACAAATCTACCACTAACGAGGACTGTACTTAAACATGTAAGCTACTGCTTTTGAATTAGTTTTAGGCGTCATCTGTCGTACCATTTTTTAGTTATTTGCTTGGGGCGTATATCCCCGAGGGGCATAAATCCCACATTTACCCTATGTGCAAATCTTGTTGCAATGAGTGCATCTCGAACCATATGTCTTTGTATTAGCTCTGGATTCACGTGCTCACGTGCTTCAACATTGGGGGGAGCTGTTTCAAATATTCCACCATTAAAGTCCACATCACCTTCCTCCTCATTATAATTAGGACCGTTTGCTCATTGCAAATATTATATAACATCACACAGGCATTCACAATTTCACCTGCTTTTTGAGGAGTATAGTAGATAAGCTATGGGCGTTCTAGCCCAAAATCCCATGTATTTTCTTATGGAGGTTCAAATTAGCGTTCAAGGTCATTCGTTTCCCCCACTACCAATGTCACGTGACTATGAGGTATGTAATGTTGGTTGCCTAGTAATATTAGAAGTATAATGGCGGGAAATTCAAATTTTCAAAATGGTGACAAACTTTCAAAAATGGTGGGAAATTCAAAATTTCAAAAAATTGCGGCAAAAATTTCAAAATTTTAAAAATGGCCGCAAAAATTTGAGAAATTTCAAATTTCAAAAAAGTGGCGGCAAAAATTTCAAAAAATGGGCTACAAAATTCAAAATTTTCAAAAATAAATTTATTAATGCTGGGAAATTCAAATTACAGCAAACTCAAATTTATAAAATGGTSGTAAATTCAAATTATTCAGATGGTGGGGAAATTCGAGTTTTTAAATAATAAAATATTAGGAAACTAAAAAATTAAAAATAGTTGTATAATAATGAAGAATAACGTTATTTATATAGGATTTTTATAATAAAAAATAATTASATTTAAAAAATCATTTATTATATTTAATAATACATTATAATGGAACTAGAATTAAAACAAATTTTAAACACATTTAAAAATCATTTTAAAAATATATTCTAAAAACTTATGCTCTATCAAGTATCGAATAATGTCCCCATGCTAACGTTTCATAAGTTCCGGGAATAATGTATCTTTTGTCATCGTCAGGGCTCAATCCGATTTTAGTATGAATTACACTTGAAACCTCGTGTTTTTCACTTTTAATCAATTTTTGATCAACGGATTTACTTGCAGAACTAGTTAAGCATTCAACATAATCATTAAATGTTATGTGTCGTTGAACAATGTTCTTTTTAACCCCCTTCGCCTTTTTAGTGCTATCTTTACCATCTACTCTGATAGCATACATTTTTGATCTTAAACCGATAAATTCGGTTATTATTCGTCCATTCATTTCATCTTTCATTAGCCCAAGAACTTTCTTATTTACCTGTGGAATCCCAAATTGGTTATTTAGAGCATAATCACTAGTATCAAATTTTTCATGACAATCTCGACGAATGATGTCATATATATTAGAACATTCTATTTCATAAATAATAGAATCTGTATCCGTATAGGCTCCACGACACTTATTTCCAAATAGAGGTTTCATATAATCATAATGAAATTCATAAATTTTAGTTTTGGAAATGTCCAAAATCGACATACCAACATAGATCGGTTTATTAAAGAAAATTTCCGTCTTGTTAAGCTCGATTGCTACTAGATGCTCATCAAAAATAGATGAATTTTTAAATTCTGGTTTTGATATTAAGGCTTCGGCTCCATATCGACCCTCCCATTTTGAAACTAATTTAACAATGCTATGTTTTCTAATATTCTCCATAGTCTTTCCAAAAACAGCGTTATTCATAAGTTTGAAAAGACTCTTTTCAAACTCTGTTTTAGCAGTGGTTCTTAGCAAGGTATTCATATCAATGTAGCTTTTAAGCCAGTCGGCTTGTTGAAATTGCAAGATTCTGTGAATTTGTGTTAATTTAAGTCCATGCATCAAAGCTTGTTTCAAATTGCGGTAATGAATAATGTACCGTTTCTTATCAAATAAAGTAGCTATTAATTTTTTTTTTCTTTTGAGTTAGGAGGTGATATATGTTCAGGGCAAAACGGTATATCATTATCATGAAAGTCATGCAATTCCTTCGGATATTCCAAGTCTACTTCTAGTATATACCCTTTGTCGGCTGTATCAGATATTTCCATAACATTAAAATTTTGAACTTCTATAACAGATAACCATCTAAATCCWCCAAATAAATATTGCGACATCGCCCAGCCACACTGATTATTGATATCATTATAAATCAGATATATATTGGGCTTACATGGATCATAATTAAGCATGTATTTGTTATTTGCTTTGGTGTATCTTAATGAACACTGGCTAAGTCCGCCTCTGATTCCTCTCTCAATAAACATTATCATATCTACATCCGTTAATAATTCCAGCGTGATATTTGTATGTTTAAGCATGCAATCCCATGTATACCCCGGTAATGTATAGTAATTGGCTGCATCTAGTCCATGCGAATGTAGACAAGAAGTACGAAATTGTTCAAATATATCGGCCAAAAGTAAAACATCTGTCTTGAGATACAAGTCTGAATAATCACCCAAATTTTGGCAATCAAATTTATTCCATACTTGTTGCGCATGTAAATAATCTTCATCACTGATATCTTGATCGTTCAACAGATTATAAAATTTAGATTTAGGCGGCAGCTGAGATTCTTTAAATTTCTCTAGAGAATCAAAGTAGTCATATGGATAAACTCCTTTTCGTGTTAAAAGTTTTAATATTTTCTCATCTAATTCGGGAAATTGTGATGTTAATTCAGGGTATCCATTTAAAGATGAGGCTAGCGTATCAAGTCCGGAAGCCATAAAACGATAAGAATCAATGAATCGAAATTTAATTAAATTTTCATTCATATGTTTAGTGAATGAAATATATTTTTCTTTATTAATAGGTAAAACGTCAATTCTACCCTCTATGTCCAAAGCCAAATTTTTGATTATAAAATGTGAGTCATATCCAGAAAGGTTGTGAAAGATAACGGGTACAGTATGACTATCTTTAAAATTGATGTTACATCCCTCATGCGCTGGTCCACGATATTTACCAGTAAGGTGATCATGATCTCTGACTTTTCTATCTTCATGTGTAAATTCTTTCTCGCAAATGTGWCAAATAATTGCATTGTCATAATTTATTTCCTRATCCGGTGTTAGTTTAGTCATAGGAAGTGGGCATKAAAAAACTGRTTCCAAATCTTCAGCGAATTTTTTCAATTCTTTTGTAAACCACTCAATACAATTTTGATTGCGATAACTGCGATAATATGATAATGAGTCATCATATGAGCATTTTACMTAATATCCAACACTGCATAGTTGATGTTTCTGATATTTATTCTTATCTTTACACGGGACCAGCAAACATTCTAAGTCGGCATAGATAACAAAAGGCGTCTTGACTTTGTTCTTAAAATTTTTAAATTGGATGAATTTACAACCTTCAGTAGGAAGCCGAATTTTACAATTA
The DNA here is from genome assembly GCF_015345945.1 of Tribolium madens. Taxonomy (NCBI): domain Eukaryota; kingdom Metazoa; phylum Arthropoda; class Insecta; order Coleoptera; family Tenebrionidae; genus Tribolium; species Tribolium madens. The sequence continues at coordinate 13,120,206 of NW_025400985.1, read as the reverse complement.
TTCAGCGTTTTGCAGTCCTCGTAATGCTTATATCTTTTTTCCTCTGTATAGAAGTAGTGAAGGCATCTATCACAAAAGTATTTCTTACAATGCTTGGCACTTAATTGTGTAGATAATAATCGAGATAAATTTTTAATCCATACATAGTGGTGTTTCGGTCGCCAATCCTTACCATCGCTGCTATCAGAAATATCCTCGTCATTATCATCCATATATATATCCTGTATTAAAAGCAGGTTTACATGTTGTGTCTGTTTCGTTTTTGTAAGATACGTGGGCACAACAGTACACTTTTTACCGGACATCTTGAGGATATATACGTTTATTGATGTATTGTTTTGATGTTCAAATCGCGGGATCTGCTTCATTGTCATGGGGAATTGTATTCCTGTTAGGTTCAACACACATTCAGGAAGCGGGTATTTTGTTATTCTTTGGGGATGTTTTTGTACTGGATACAACGCCGATACTACAGCCCAAGCAAAACATCTAAAAATTATTTTAAAATTATAATATTTAAAAATATTCAAAATTTAACTTACTTGTTATCAGTGTTTTTTACATTTATGCATGCATGCTTTTTTTGAATTTGTGGTGGTAATTCAACGTATGATGAAGCTAACATCGGCACAAATTTATTGATGTTGACCTAAAACATAAAAAAAATTGCATTAAAATTTTAAAAATAACAAAATAATAATAAAAATATTAAAACATAGAAACTAATTACTTACCTGGAGATTAATAATTTTAGATAAAGCCCAACCGCTTTCTTTTTCTTGAAAATCTTCTAAGTCCTTTAAAATTGGACCTTGAACGTTTTTTTCAAACCACTGACGGATCTTGGTGTCTCGGTAAATCGGTGAATTTTTGGTATTAAAATACTTAAATTCACAAACTTCTCGATCCGCCATCTGTTTAATAAATTCACCACAAAAGACAACGTTTACTTTGATCGCCTCTTCCTTTTTTAAATAATTGGAAATTTTTCGGTTAAATATTGAAGAGGCATCATCCAAAAATTTAATGGGTTTGTAATAACGCCCGTACAAATACGTCCCTTAAACGCTGATTCAACGTCAGCCCATCGAACTCGATCACGTGGGGTTTCTTTTCGGAACTCATACCCAAACCCCACAATATTTAAGGCTTCAAACATTTGCTTGAAGCTCTTAACCTGTCAAGTAAAGTTATTAACATATTTTTTTAATTAATAACTTCTTATTTAACTTACTTGTCCGATAGCTATAGTTAATTTTTGTTTTTGGCCAATTCCGTCAGCTTTTTTCATTAATTCTCCAAAAATTGTAAGAGTCTGATTACATTTCCGAATACCGGAAACCACAATTTCTTTATCAGTTTCAGTACTATTAGTCTTGAAAAACGCTGATTTAATTTCATTAACAACAGAAGTAACGGAATGCATTTTTTAAATAATTTTTTTCGAGGTTATCAGTTGTTATTAGTTAACATTAAGTTTGACTTCAGGCAACTGACTAGGGATCTCTCAAGTTAAGGTTTATGTAGCGTGAAACAAAAAAAACTGATAAGAATAGTGAATCTGATTAGTTATAATATTTAAGTTTTAGAACGAATATTGCGGTTATTCTCATACATTCTTGTATGTATTAATCAAATATGAATCACGTATGAATCACGTGTGAATCATGTATGTATCGCGTATGAATGCAGGAAGAGGAAAAAACAGGATACTGTGGTTTTATAATCAAAGAAAGAGTAAAAATATAAGACTTTTATTTAAATTTACATAATAATAATACATTCTACATACATAAAACTAATGTTTTTTTTTTTTAAATTTAGGTATTTTATATTTCACATAATAATACTCATACCATTTACAACATAATACGAGTACCAGTAAAAATAGCGCCTAACATTGAGAAAAATAATGGTATATTACTCATACAACTTTTCCATGTAATCACATCATAATCATTAATTTTAATACTTTCCCAACACTATAGCCATAACTTCTGTCGGCAAAAACAAGCCTTAATTTATAATATAATATAGAGTTTGTTAATATTGTCACATTTAAAACACTTCTATCGCACTATTGTTTAAATAATGTAGATCCAATCTCTTCCATCTAGAAGACCATACACCAACATCATCCTGATCGAAGGCAACCCAGTAAACACAATGACGTTGAAAATACGTATTAAAATTTATTCAGAATCCATGTTGAAAAAACGTCACAATGTCGCTCGAATCGACGTAAATTTTGACGTCGATGGTCGATACCACGTCTATATAAAACGTCCATATGCCGTTGGCAGGCGACGTGAACTTCACGTACTTTTTTGACGTAACTTAATCGTCGTATTTTTGACTCCCAGGACGTAAAAAAAACGTTAAAATAAAACTCATATTGCAATAAAAAATTTATATAAAAATATAAAAAGATAATATATAAAAAATTAAACACAAGATACATACTCTAAAAAATTCATATAAAACATAAAACAATTAAACATGCCCTCAAAAATGTAAATTAAAAATAAGACAAAAATTTCAGTAAACAACAATTCTAGGCCAGTCAAAGACGTTATTTGACTGACCTATTCCGTCGTTTGTATTTTTTTAGACTTGAGTCGTTGTTTCGAATATTTTAACCACTCTTTGATCGTTTTCTCTATTAGATAATCACTTTTCTCCTTCTCTGGGAAAGTTCGTTTTGCTGACTCTGAAACAAAATTATATATTGTATTTTCGTACTTTAATAACATAAGAAATTCCGAAAACGATAAGACGGAGCAACGATAGGAATTTGAAAGTACGCTACTAGCCTTTATGTGTAAATAACTTCAGTAAAAATAATTGTCTGACAAAAGTCGCTTACCATATATTAACGTCATTGTTTTGGTTTTTTGAAATGCTATTTTTTCTTTTCCTTTCCAATTAAATTTCATGGCAAGACTATTTGTCATGAGATACTGCATTATACGTCTGCATTGTGACTCAATACCAGAACCCCCTACAGCAGCTAATCTCAGCACCTAAAAACAATAAGTTTAAATTTTCAAAATAAATAATTGTTAATCTGATCTACCATATATTGATACAGGGCCGGACTTTTTAATTTATCTTCAAAAGCGGCGAAATCCTCTAAATCCTTTAAAGGTAAGCTAGGAATGTCCTCGGGTTGTGTTATAGAGTTTTCTGATGTAGTACATTTCCGATAAATCTCATTAAGAATGATAGAATGCTGATCTACATTGGACACAATCTTAGATAGAGTACTAAGTACAGTACTTTCAAAGTTCTCTGCAAAAGGAATAAAAATGCATTGAAAAATAAAAACGCAAAGAACTAACCTGAATAGATTGTAACAGTTGAAGCCTCTGAAATTCCGAGTGTTGATGAGGAGCTATTTGACGCTTCCACAGTTAGAGTCTTACTTGAAGATGACACTCCTGTTAAGATATTTAAAGCACAGTAAAAAATGTATACTTATCAGTAACAGCAAGTGAATGCAATATAAATAACTAACCTGGAAAAATAGTTGAAGCGTTTAGACAACAGGTTGAAGAACTAGTTGACGCTTCCAAGGCAGTAGTTTGATTTAAAGTTGAAACTCCTCCTGTTAAAGCATTTACAAAAAGAGTATATTAAGACAATAAAAAAACAAATAACTAACCTGAGTAGGTAGAAGCAGCCTTTGAAATACCCAACGTTGAAGAGCTAGCAGACATTTCTACGGTTGTAATATTACTTCCTTGTGCATTTCCTGCACTTCCTGTTGAAACATTCAAAAAATGTGTATCCTGTGTATCTTCGAAACTAGATATTGAATCGTCTTCTGAAGACTCATCACTTAGATAATGAGGATTACTTTTTCTGGTTAAGCTTCTTGAACTTGAACCAGTTTCTTCCGCTTCAGCTTGACAATCTTTTAACAATTCTGTTAACTCCTGTTCTGCTTTATCAAAATTATCTGCAAAAGCTGTCAATGAAAGAAGTATTTAATACATTTGTATAACTTTACCAATTTTGCAGTGGATTTTTATTATTTTATAACTTGGCCAGGAACTTTTTGAAGGTGGTTTGCATTTGACAAAATCGTTGAATGTCTTTTTTCCAGTGGTCAACGGCCAACGACATTTAGTTTCGCGTTTGTAAACCCATTTCAGCGGAACAACCGCAATTTCGTTAGATATGAATTCGATGACAGCAAACATCCTCGTTCAGTCATACAAGGTTCTTTAAAAGTTATTAAATTTATATTAAATTTATATTAAAAACAGTTTAATGCAATAGTTTATTAAAATGCTGAATAGTTTACATAATTTCATAGTAATATTTACATCATATACAATAATATTCATTAAAATTTTATAACAAATGCGTTAGAGGATATACTGCAAAACCTTCCTTATGGGGTAGCCTTAAACATTTACACATAATGTCTTTTAATTTGAATGTTACACAATTTTTGTGATAAATCTTTTTAATGTAATAAATATTGAATTTTGATGATGGGAATGGTTTTAAATAAAGGTCGTACTGATATTGATAGGTTACTCCCTCTATATTAAATTCATTTTCATAAAAATAAATTGCTCTGATGAGGCATATTTTACTGTTTTTTAAAAGAACACAGTTGTCTTGTTTATTCAAAGATATAAAATACTGTCTAAACAATAATTTGGTGCAGTTATATGACACTAATATGTTGTTTGTATTGTACTGTTCTAAAAAAATGTTCTTTGCTGTCGGAATTTCATTATTATTTTTTACATTCTTATGATTAATATGATGCATAGAATCATATTCCTCAATTCTTCTATGGATTTGCTCCAACACATTTTTTTTGCCCCTGATCTTTCTTTTAAGCGCACCGAGATACGATTCAAAAGGAAAAGCACTAAATTCATTTATATTACCATGCAACTTTACATCGTCGCAGATGTGAAGTAGACTATGAATATTATATACAACGAAGTCCTTTCCATAAAATTTTGGAGCATTTATAACAAAGGTTTCCAGGCATTTTTTCGCCGTATCTAAGTATGTTTTTATTAAAGAAGAGTTAGATAATATAAAAACAGCACAGTGTAAATTTAAAAAGTGAACATAATTTTCTTTGTTTAAAATACTATGAAGCAAAACGGGCCCAGTGTACAAAATGAATAAACGAAACTCCGTTGCTTTCCAACGTTTGATTTCTTTTAAAGATCTAGGTTTTCTAACAAAATCTGACGTTACATATTCTTTTAACCCAAAAGTCCGAATATTAAGTTCTTGTAAAGTTTTTTGTGGTAGTTTGTAGGGTACAGTTCCACTCACAATGTAGTCTGACAACAAACGTTTAACGGCACCTAAAAATATTAAATGCATTGGGTCGAGTGGTATTTGTGATATCATTTTTATTTGTATATCTTTTAAAGGTGAAAAACCTTTGATATGACTGTCATTTGTTACATTTACAAAATCATTATCAAGTCGCTGTGGATAATACTCCAATTTGTTTTGTGTAAAATTAACTCTGTGATTTTCATATTTGCCGACAATTTTACATTTTTCACATGCATATTTGCTGGTATGCCCCATTGTTTGTTTTAAATAAGATCTTATAGGTGCATCACATATAAAACAAGATATATCGAAACAAAATTTGTTCTGGTTAAAAGTAAATCCTTCTCTTTTCAAACGCGTTACTTCGTTTATAAAATCTTCAAGAAAAACTTGGAGAGGTTCAGGTTTTCCTGTGCCTACAAAAATTGCAACTGCAAAAGGAGTTTTCATTTCAAAATCCTTACACAATGCCAATATAGGGTATACTTCAATTGAACTACTTTTAAAAATGGGTAGACCATCAATATTTATTTGTAAGTGAACAATATTATTTTTTAATTTAAAACCGCCTCTCATTTGAGACAACATTTTTTGCTGAATTCCACAGTAAATCATTTCCCCATTTGTCAGTTTTTTTGTTTCTGTGTTTCGCGGAGTAGCCATTAATGTACGACAATCTAATGGTAACAAACTAACTACTGGATGTAGTAGTTTTAATAAGTGTGTAAGTGAATTAGATGTAACATTATGCGTAACAGCCCATTCTCTAAGATTATTTTTTAGTTCATTTGAGAAATTAATTGAAGGGTTATTATTCGTTTTACACTCATCATTATTTGATAAGCTTACGAAGTCAGATGAAAATTTTATACTTGCTTCATTATGATTTATATTAGAACCAATAATTAGGTTTTTTTTAACAATTTGCTGTCTGCTTAAATCTGTTAATTTTTTTAGATTTTCTTTTGTGCGCCTTTGAAGTTGACGTTTGCTAACAATACGCTGCTTATGCATTTTCAATAATATTGCATCAAAATATGTAACTACCTTTTTACCTATTAATATCTTGTATGACCGAAATTTTCTGCAAATGAAAGGCATAAATAAATAAATTAGGTATTTAAAACTTTAAACATACATATGTTAACATAAGTATCTTATACAAACATCAGTCGCGACCAAAAAATATCTTTTTTTAATTTTTGTAATATTGTCACAATTTAAAAAGTCTCTTCTTCCATCATGTACAGTTGCGGAATTAAAATTTCGGGCAGTTTTGTCATTTTCATAATGTAAACTCTAAAACTTTTACATTAATAACATTTTGACCTAAAAATAGCGTCACTATCAGAAAAGTTTATTTGTCAAATGTCAGTCATAAATGTCATGATGACAGTAAAAGGTAGTTTACAGTGAACTTTTTGAAGTGACAAAAAAATACTGCCCGAAATTTTAATTCCGTAACTGCACAACGTCAATAATGTGTCAATAAGTAATTTGCCTTTAAAAATTATTCAAAATAACCAATCTGCAACCACTCTTACTTATAACGTCATTGCAAATTTTAAATATTAGTACACGGTGAGTAGGTCAAAAACAGGGGAATAACATGACTTAAAATCGACGACTAATGTTTGTTTCAAGATAAATGATAACAATTTCTTGTATGATTTAGATTAATTTACATTATAATATGTATATTATAAATAATTATAACATTGACAACTCTCCTTTTAATGAATTTTGGAAGAAAACAGCTCATTGACTGCACGTGTTCAACAGCAGAGGTTAGGTACGTTTTTCCTACCGTAAAATTGTAATTATCTTTCTTAAAATGATTTCACAAGCTCAAAAATCTCTTTTATATATTATATATAAGCAAACAAATAACTTACCTGAGTTAAAAACTGAAATCCAGCTGTACAACACAATAAAGCAACAAACTCATGCGTTAGGCGTTTGTTTTAGACAAAAAAAAATACGAACAAATTCATGGCTCACGACACGASACGATCGGCGCCGAATAAAGCGCTCCAATTTTGAATACCCAATTAATCCAATAACATTTGAAGTTTAAAACAAAACAGGGATGCTTTCTTTTTTTTTGTTTTTTAATAATCATATTTTAATATAGTGCTAACCCGGCAAATTTCAATTTCGATTTTTTGAAGCCGGTTTTCTCCCAAATGGAGTTAATTGGAGAATCGAGTAAAATGTCGATAACATAGACCTTTTCGAGCACTACAAGTTCCATCAATCAGATTTTGATTTCTGTTACTCCTGCAGCCGGAAAAAAAATAAAAACTAATTTCCCCTGTTAATTTCCTATATCCAAGCCTGCCTGGGACACCCGGTATATGGAGATGTATTGCTACTGATAACATGTTCAACCATTGTTGTGGGTTTGCAATCAACACCGAGTCACAGCCAACTTCGACTCCAGATTTAAAAGAAAACCCGTTATTATTATGCTTAATTAGGTATTAAAAATACTGGCTCTCATTCTAAATATTTATTTATATCTTTAACGTATAAGCTTTCAAACAACGGTTTTTGACAAATTTTGATGTTTTGTTATGATGGATACATTTTTCGTATATAAAAGACGTTATAACAACGTGGAAAGTAAACGTTTTTCTTATTTATAAAGAAATCAGGTTGAAAAACTGTCACTTGGTTTGTATCGACGTTTTAGTGACATAAAAATAGTGACGTCACTTAATCGACGACATTATCTTTGGTCAATAGTTCGACTAGTTACGTTGTTTCTACCATTGAGACGTTAAATCGACGTCGAAATAACATCCATGTGTTTACTGGGAATATACATATCCACAACATTCAATGGTTTATTAATACCATCTAATAGACACGAAACACAATTATTTATTGATGAAGAGGGTCCATCAAACTGGTCCTAATGAATGAATTATTAATGATTTTTTCTATTTTTCCTTTACTTTGTAATATCTTTCAATTCAATCCAATTATTGTGATTGGTTGGAAAACCAAGCCATTTAACAAATAATTTATTTCCTTTACGACGTATAACCTTTTCAACTAAATATGTATCAGGGTGTTTACTTTTTTGAAGTTCTTGTTCATAGAAACATCCCTTAATTGGCTGACCTTGTAAATCTTCAAGTAGATAAGTTCTAGGATTTGTTAATTTAACCTTAAGAATCCTAAATATTTCTGTAGTCCAGTTGGGTGTATATCCTTTCTCAAATAAATATTTCATTTTGCTTATTCGTACCAAATCGCCTTTATTATATTTATGTGGGGCTACAATTTTCAGTTGATTGTAAGCTTGAACCTCTGACTCATTGAACTTATTAATTTCAACTGGTTTTTTTCCGGTAGTGCGATGACGAGTAGTATTATAATCGGATGTAACCCTATCTAATTTATTTACCCATTTGTAAGAAGCGTGTAAAGTAAATTCTTTATATAATCTTGATTTTAAAYTTCTAATCACACGTTCGGCAATTGCTGCCTMTTTGACGCTATAGGTKCTATAATGATTAATTTTATATTTTTTCATTAAAGATTTAAACTTTATATTGTAGAATTCTTTTCCTTGGTCAGTTTGAATATTTTGAGGTATTCTTCCGTCTTGCAATAAAACATCTTCAACCAATTTAGCTACATTATCACCACTTTTTGACTTTAGTGGTCTAGTCCATAAATACTTTGAAAAACAGTCAATAATTACTAAAATATACTTGTAACCATTGTTTTCGCGTGCGTAATTTTGCATTTCAGCCAAATCTATTTGCCATAAATCATCGATTCCCTTGATTATTGTTCGTCTTCGTGGAAAATTTTTTCGCGCCGGTTTAAAAATCTCTTCAACAATATCTTTCTTTATATTGCTTATATAAACCTTTTTTTTTCTTGGCATATTTATGTTTTATTCCGTAATTAGAGGTGATGGTGTAATACGTTTTCGTTTTATATCTAATTCTTCTAAGTTATCTATACGACGTGTTAGTTGTTCTATGGTTTTCTGGCTACTACTTAATAACTCTTGAAATTTATTAATTTTATCAAGTTTTTCATTGAAAACAAGAACTTTTTTATCAATTTCTTTTCGAATGATTTCATCAACATTTTTTATATCAACTAAAAATTTTGTCCATTCTGTATTAGTTTTATCAATAAACATTTTTATTTGCTTTTCTAATTCAGGAAGAGCCTTATCAACTTTCTCAGATGTGTTGGCAAACTTTATTTTCCACTCTTCATTCATTTGGTTAATGCTAATATTAAGGTTATTTAATGATGCTAATGCTATATTAATGTTATCTATATTAAAATTATTTTTTATTGTTTCTATATCATTTAATGTTTTATCAATTTGTTTTTGTATTTCCAACAATTTCGAATTAATCATTGAAATGATGTTATTATTTGATTCATTATTTTTTTTTATTTAGTAATCTAAAATTATTTTCTAAATTATTGAACTTATTATCCCAAATTTTATCAGCTCTACGAATATTATTATTTAAATCTGTTAAAGCATTAATAACATTCTCAAGTTTGATATTAAAATTGTTTTTTATGGAATCAGTATACGCCTTAGTAGCACAGTCTTTGTTATTAGTAGGATCTTTAACATTACATAGTTTATGATTCTCCATATCAAAGTTACCATCTGATGTATAACGAAAACTACTTTTTGATTGCAAAATTTGTTGTTGATGGTAAAGATTACCACTTGTTAAGGAACGTCCGAACTTGTCGACACTCATTGTAATACTAAGCAATTACATCCAGTTCACGTAGTTCTTCTTCAATGTTTCTTATCTCATTTAAATGTGATAAATTACCTGCTTGTAATGCTGCGTGTAAAAGACTAAGACGTTGTACTAGTTCATTAACATCATTCCAATAAACGTATTCTATTGGATTCTGATTATAAAATTTATAATTTGAACCGCTTTTTATTTCGGTTTTGATTGATGATAATGATGGAAATGAAAAAGAATCAGATTCACTTTTATAAAGACGTCTTCGTAAATTAGAATCTCGAGGAGGTTTAGCAAATTTCCTTTTTTTGGGTGTTTCTGTCAAAACATTTTGATTTAGTTTAAAAAGTGGTTTTATTAATTCTAAATATTTTCTAGATTTAGAGCTTTTAAGTTGTCTACTTGGATCGTTTTTTTGTCTGTGTGCATTAGTAATTTCCAACATTTGTTTATAGTTTTGAAAGTCTTCTTTAGAAAAACGCTCAAAATCATTATCAGAATAATTTTTCTTAAATAATAACTCATAAAGCCCTTCAGTACCAGAAAATAATTTATCTTTCAAAATAAAATCACCGTTTTTATCTACTTTTAATTCATCATTTCCCAAATAAAACTTGTTGAAATCTAAGTTAAATTTAGGACCAAATATTTCATCGGTTTGATGAGCAATAATATCTCCCATATAGGTTTGAAGTTGTTCTGGAAATTGTTCTAAAAAATCGGAAGCAGCTTTCTCAGATAGGAGGTTTCCATCTTCATCGTAAAAACTTTCAACATTTTCATCATTTTCAGACTTATTTGTTGTATTTAATTCATCATTCTCATTAGATTTCCATTAGAATACCTCATCTTTACCATCATCCATATTATAACTATCTTTACCTTCCATTTGCTTATCAAGTTCCGTTTTCACCGGCTCGCTTTTAACATTTCGTATAAAATCAACCGTTTTCTTATTATTGACTTTTCCATACGATTTTCTTTTTAAACCAAGTTTTAACTCATTAGGTTCTTCTTGAGAAGATACTACAATTGATGATTTTTCTTGTAGTTTGTTTGAAATATCTTTAAGAGGATTAATAATCGGTTGAAATAATTTAATTACTGATTCGTCTTGCTATTGCATTCCCAATTGTAATGCTTTATATTTTTTTCTAACACTCTCAGACAATTCAATAATTTGTCTTTTAAGTTTTGTGTCTTTTGAGGAACTCATCTTTACATGAAAACTTTCTATAAAATGAAATATGTTAAGAAATTGTTATTACTTATATAAAACGGTTGGAAAACGGTTGTACTTATAGGATTAGAAATCGGTAATCAGCAACAATTCCGATAATCAATGGATAAACAAACGATTCCTTAAATCGGGTTACTAATTTTTAGAACGGTTTTAAAACGGGTTACCGATTGGTAAGCGATCTACTTTACATGACGACTATCTTCAAAATGTAATATTTAAAAGAATTGTTATTCCTTATATAGCAAACGTGTAGAAAACGGTTACACTTATCGAATTACCGATCGGTAAACGGTAATAATTATGATAATTAATGAATAAATAAACGGTTACTTAAATCGGGTTATCCATTAAATCAAACGGTTTTAAACGGATTACCGATTAATAAACGGATTACCGATTAATAAACGGTTTTTCAGTATTCATGTATATCTAATTATAAATTAATAAAGAAACAATTAAATCAAAGTTTTAATTTTTCTGCATTACTATTGTAAATTTATATAGGTTAGGTTTAATGACGTATCTACGTTTTAAGGTGGTGTTGAGATAAATCGATCAAAGCCTCGTCTATAACGTCCGTTATTAAGATCATTTTCCTTACTTATAACCAAAAATCCATACTTAGTTTTCCAACATTCACGACACAGTTTAGCGAACTTATCAAAAGTCACATCGGTTCCTACATGATCTTGATAGATATGTTTTAAATTCATCTCATCTTGTTTTAAAAGTATGAGAAAATTTMTATTATCCCGTATTAAGTGTTTAGGTATTCGCGTATATGTCTGACAGAGATAGAAACAGTCTATGTTTTTATGTCTACCCATACAAAAATATTCTCTAATAGTATCTTGTTTATCACACGCTACATCATCAAAAATAAATAAAGAATTTTCTTTTGCATCTSATGAATTCACGATATTTGTGTTTTCAGAATATGGAAAATATTTTATACATTTTGTTTGTTTTAAAACTGATGTTAATAATTCATATTTTGGTTGATATAACGATTTCGAATAAATATACACATTTTCAAATTTCAAACCATTTTTATCAAAAATCAATGATAACAATATTTTAGTTTTACCAGATCCTGATGGACCGGCTATTATAGCTCTTATTGAATTCGGTAGCAATACACTATGTCGATACTTCTTTGAAGTTTTTTTTACTGATAAATCGAGATTCATTACTATTAAAGATGTACCTTGCTTTACGGTTTTCATTATAGTACTGATTGCTATATATAGAAGTTAACTTATATATATATAGCTTAGTTTAAATGTTAACATTCAAATGGGGGTGTTCTAAATTCTGCAATAAATAACCTACCTATAGAATTACATATTCCTGGATATCAGTTTTGTGGACCTGGAACTCATCTTCAAGATCGCTTGCGTAGAGGTGATCTTGGAATTAATGAATTGGATCGGGCTTGTAAAGAGCATGATATTGCATATTTTCTACAAGGTTAAATATTCCTAATTTTCTTGGAATTTTTATAAGAGATAATTTACCGTTATCTGGGCCGAAAAGATATGAATGTGGTATTGTAAATTTAGATTCTAGTAAAGGATTAGGAACTCACTGGGTAGCATATAAAAAAGTTAAAAGCAATGTATACTATTTTGATAGTTTTGGTAACCTTAAACCACCAATAGAATTAATTAATTATTTTAAAAACTGTCAAATATATTTTAATCATGATCAATTTCAGAAATTAAATTATAATTGTGGTCACTTATGTTTACAATTTTTATTAAATAAAGAATAAAACCAAGATCTATCTGCTGTTTATTTTAGTTATGTCTTTAACGTTCACCCTAAAAGGTCGAAGTAGCTTCCTTGAAGCTGACTTTTATCCACCGATAGAAATTAATCCTAATAACAATTATTCATTAGGTTTAATTGGTTTGTATACTTACAACAGCATTCCGAATATTGAAGAAAGTGTTAATAATAAACTTTACATATCAACCTCATTATCAAAAAATCAGAAAGAATATCATCAAGTTATAAGTATACCAACTGGTTCATATGAAATTGGTGATTTAGAACATTACATTCAAAATCATTTAGTTAAAACAAACGAAGAAGAAGCTTTGTTCAAAAAGAAAAAAGCGTTTTCATTAAAACCAAATAATAACACTTTAAAAGCTGAGTTACAAAGTGTTTATTATATTGACTTTAATCGTGAAGATAGTATTGGTAGTTTATTAGGATTTTCTAAAAAAGTTTTAGAACCAAACATAAAACACGAATCAGATTTACCTATTAATATTATTAAGGTAACATCGGTTCGTGTTGAATATAATATAATAACAGGTTCTTACTACGGTAGTAATAGTTCGCACACGCTTTACGAATTTTCTCCCGCAGTTGATCCGGGTTATCCTATTAATATCGAACCATCAAATCCTATATATTTACCGATTATAAATAAAAAGATTAATAGTAAATTAGCTATTAACCTGATAGATCAGAACTCTCAACCGATTAATTTTCGCGGTGAAGAAGTGGTTATACGTTTAGAACTAAAAAATAATGGGCCTAGTTTTTCCTAAAACGACCCTCTTCGACAACAAAGTTTAGTTTCTTTTGAGCCATTAACGAAGACGTCAACAGGCTTCTTAACATTAAAAAGTATTCAAATTTTACAATCATTGGGTTATAATGTCAGAAAAGTTAGAAATATTCAACGCACTTCTCTTCGACAACAGCATAATTAAAGAAGAGGAACGAACATATCATCCTCATGTTAAATCATTTGATTATAATGATGAGATAGAGATTGATATTAATCAACAAGATGCATTTATTTGTATGGCAGATTCTTTTCTTTGTATTGAAGGAATTTTTGAATTAATAGCCCGACCCAATGAAATAGCAGGAGAATGCAAGTTAACAAATAATGCAGGCGTATATTTATTTGAATCAATATGTTATGAGTTTAATGGGAAAGAAATTGAGAAAGTGCGAGATCCTGGGACATTATCATCAATTCGAGGATATATTTGTTATAACGAAGATGAATGTAAAGGTTTGGTGTTGGCAGGATGGAACCCATCTGGAAATTCCATAGTAACAATGGATAATAATAATAAAAACTTTTGGTTTAGAACACCATTAAGTTTTTTGTTTGGAATTTTTCGTGATTATAAACATGTCATGATTGGACGTCATAAGATAAGACTCGTTCGTAGTCGTAGTGATAACAACTGTTATGTGGTTACGAATGGAGATAAGAAAGCAGCAATAAAAATTAAAAACATTAATTCAAAAGTAAAACATATTTTTCCAAATGATAAACTGAAACTTCAATTACTTCAACAGATGAAATCAGATAAATCCATAAGTATTGGTTTTCGTAAATGGGAATTGTTTGAATTACCTGTATTAAGTACAGGTACTAACAAAGAAGTTTGGAGTATTAAAACATCGACAAATATCGAAAGCCCTAGATATGTTATTTTGGCTTTCCAAACAGACACTAAAGATAACGAAAAAAAGGATAACTCAAAATTTAATCATATTAACTTGAGAAATTATCGTGTTTGGTTGGGTT
>NW_025400985.1:13090995-13103887 GCF_015345945.1 Tribolium madens | reverse complement strand
CAGATGAAATCAGATAAATCCATAAGTATTGGTTTTCGTAAATGGGAATTGTTTGAATTACCTGCATTAAGTACAGGTACTAACAAAGAAGTTTGGAGTATTAAAACATCGACAAATATCGAAAGCCCTAGATATGTTATTTTGGCTTTCCAAACAGACATTAAAGATAATGAAAAAAAGGGTAACTCAAAATTTAACCATATTAACTTGAGAAATTATCGTGTTTGGTTMGGTTCACAGATGTACCCACATGAAGCATATAATCTTAATTTTGAGCAAAATCAATATGTTGATGCATATCAAGCATATGTTGACCTTTCTAAAATCTTAAGCCAACATAATCTTTCTAATGTTATAAATAGTTATACAGTATTTGCAAGTAGAGCATTATTTATTACCGATTGTTCAAAACATGATGAGTTACTTAAATCATCAACAATCGACGTTAAAATTGAATTTGAAAGTAATGAAAATTTTCCCCAAAAAACTCGTGCTATTTGTATAATTGTTCAAGATAAAGTTATTGATTATACACCTTTAAGTGGACTTGTTAGAGAGATAATTTAAAAAAAATAAACGTTTTATCTTTCTAACGACCATCGACATCCGTTTAAATAGGTTATCTCCAAAACAAACTCTGCATTATTATTATTATTTTTTTTATTACATATCTATTTTTACTTTATATTAGTTGTTCACTTGATTAATAAGTTATTTAGTTATGTGGATTACTCAAAAAAAAATCTTATTGTTAATGTAGGTAAATTATTATTTAGATATTAAACTATTATATAAAAGTTTCAAATTAGTGTAGTGAATAGTAGGAATATTTTTTTTATTAAATACAGTTACTAGTCTTCAATTCAAATTAGTCTGTATACATCCTCATACGCAAGAGGTTGTGTATTAATTAGGTGATTCTATAATTTTAACTATTAATTATGTTGTTTTTTAGATTATTCACATTTATTGTTTTATCGTTGAAGTGAATAGTCATACATTCATYTTTAAGTGCGATCAGTGTTGCAAAGAATTCACGCGAAAATACAGCTTAAATAGACATTTGCTTCATTCATGTAGTGGATTGTCTACAACTGAATTACACCCTGAAGTAGAAGCTATTAGTATAAAAAAAAGTACTCATAGTAAGGAATCACACACTGATCTTACTCTTTTAACAATTTCAAACGAAACGGAAGTTAAATTTGTTATCAGTATTGTTAGAAAAGTGTAAGGATCCAGATGATGGATGACAGATTACCAACGCCGTTTAATTTAAAATCTGCTGTACAAAGATTGCAACAATTATTAGAAGATGTTATTTTTGATATTAGTCACTCCTATGTATATACTGCTGATGATATCGGATTTGGAGAAGATTTACAGCAACGGTATCAGAAAGGAATCACCGCTTGTAAACGTTTTCTAACAAACAATATTGATATTAACACGTTATGCCAATTATTAGAAGAATGTGGAATSGATGGATTTATAGAAGAGTTGATACCATATCTACCACAAGAGTTGAAAGAGAAATTTGGTGTTAATAATACACAATATGATTTAAATGTAGTTTAAATTAAATAAATTATTAAATAAAAATATATGTATTATTTCTCAAATTGCGTTTTTATTGCAAGCGGAAATTACATCATCCTTTATAGATATACAAATTCCTTATCTATCACCAAAAAAAAATCCTCTGATTAGCTAAACCGCAAACTTTAGTATTACATTAGTCATTAGTTAGTCAGTCTGCTATCTAACGTCGTGCTAACAAGTCGTATGTGCTTCGCGGTCTTTTATTTCAAAAATTTCAAAAAACTATGGAGCTTTCTCTGGATACCCTAAATAAAATTGCTGCTTGCGAGTATCCCCCTGAATATCAGTTTATACATCCTACTGATTTGGAAGTTGGTAAACCTTACAAAATCATCAATATTTCTCAATCGCATACGAAGAATGGATTATTGTCTGTCGCACATTTAGAAGGGATGGGTAAATTATTTTTACCACAACGTTTGACACCTATCCTTACTCAAGACATCATTAGTTCATTATTAGATGGGGAAGGAACTACATTAATTTATAAAGGTCTAAAAAACCTTTCTCCTAATGATTTTACCGCACATATTTATGATTTTAAACGTATTACTCCTAATGAAAGGAATAATAAGTAGGTATGTGTTTTTTCTTTATTGTAATATTTTTCTCAAAATTTTCTTTTTTTTTCAGATTAACTCAGATCTAACTTGAAGGACTTTCCATTTCTTTCAATTTTCTTTTAATTATAGTTCTACTATAATGTATTATTGAATATAATAATTGATTTTTTGAATGTAATACTAATACTACAATACCTAAGTTTTAAAAATAAATGTTTTATGTATATAAAATGTATTTTTTTTTTCCTGCATTCATACATGATTCATTCATAAGAAAAAAGAAATTCCCGCTATTTGAATTTATCGCTCATTGACCCATTTTTTGAAATTTTTGCCGCCACTTTTTTGAAATTTGAAATTTCTCAAATTTTTGCCGCCGTTTTTGAAATTTTGAAATTTTTACGGCAATTTTTTGAAATTTTGTATTTTTCGAATTTTTCTCGCTACTTTTGAAATTTTTGAATTTGCCGCCATCTAGAAATTTTGCCGCCATTTTGTAAATTTGAATTTCCCACCATTTTTGAAAGTTTGTCACTATTTTGAAAATTTGAATTTCCCGCCATTATACTTCTAATATTACTAGGCAACCAACATTACATACCTCATAGTCACGTGACATTGGTAGTGGGGGAAACGAATGACCTTGAACGCTAATTTGAACCTCCATAAGAAAATACATGGGATTTTGGGCTAGAACGCCCATAGCTTATCTACTGAGTATAATGCAGCACTCGATGTTTCAATAAACATCTAAACCTAGTTTTCAAACGGCCATTCACGCATTCAATTATACTTCGCACCCTCTTAAATAGAGAATTGTAATTATATCCAGGTGTATTTGGCTGCTGGTGCTCTTCCAAGGGTGTAATTAATACCAAGGACGTAATTAATACCAAGGACGTAAGGGATATCCAGAATCGCCAATGAGATAATATGTTCCCCATCCAGATGCATGAATTGTTCTTATCACTTGTTGCACTTGTGAATGTTCCATAATAAAAGCGTCGTGTGTACCACCAGGATATTAAGCATTTACATTTAAAATTTTGAAATTTTCATCTAGAATCTATTGAACATTTAATGAGTGATATCCTTTACGATTAATACCGGGTGGGGCATCGGTTACGCGCACTTGATAAATCGCAACTTCAAACTAATTAAAACTGGCGATATTTCATAATACCTAACTAATTATTGATAGGGTATAATTTTTTTGGATAATAAATGAGTCCGTAATAGTTTTGTGTGTTTTATGAATACTTTCTGTTAATTTACCTATACAGTTTTTACACTAAATGAATCTGTACCTGTCAGCGCATCAAACTTTGATATCACAATTTTAAATTTTGACTTGGTTATCCAAATAATCGCTTTTTTTTTATTTAAACACAAACCAGACCCGTGATTTATGACAAAATGGTATAATTTGCCAACAAAAGAATTATTTACTGGTAGCCGACCGCTTTAAAGGGTCTTTTTGTTGTAAACCTTGGAATCTTACCCCAATTGCAGTTCCCCATTGTCACCTAAATTTACGATGGCACAAGTACCAGGTCATAAATAAAAATGATTTTCGAAGTTAATATGGGAAATTGCGTTTAATTCAAAATCTAATTGGAATTTTTTTTTCTGATTTTATAAACAATTGTAGGAAGTGAATCTGCGTAGGTCAGTATAAAAATGAAAATTAAACTTTTTGGGAGAAAATTACTTATTATTTTTTTTGGCTTTGTTTGTAAATGAAAAATTACCAAAAAATTAGAGAATGTACCTTACTAATGCCCAGGTAAGTGTGAAAAAATTCAACAATTTTATTTAATTAGAAGTAGGGATTTCTTTTCTGGGCGTAACCGATGCCCCTCCCGGTATAAATTTGTGCTGGTCGCTTTTCATCATTACCAGTAGGACAGATAATGCCAACATGAGTGCAATCAATAACTCCTACAACTCCATTGAAATCATATTTTTGTGAAAATTGAATTCTCAGTTTATTCAGTTCTTCAAAATTTTTTGGAAATTTGATAAAACGTTCAAAAATTGCTGGATTGTTTAAAGCATTGCAAACTTCAGTGATACACCTACTCACTTTTGACTGGGACACTGCCATGAAACGATTTGAACCAATATCTCATTTGATAACTGCCTGAAGCAAAAAAACGTAATGCAGTCAAAACACGAATAGGAATCTCTAAATCTGTTGGTCTAGTAGATGGTCTCATAAAAGGAGTCACTATAATTCCATAACAATGTTGAACAATTATTTTAACAAACGAAACATTGTTTTGAATTGTGCATTACTCAAACTTGTTACGGCATCAGCACGAGGTAAGGGAGCTCGTGGGACTTCTTCAGCAGCTTCTTCTTCGTCTAACATTTCTAATATAACCGGTTCTTCGATTTCATTTGTTCTGTCGTCCAATCTCAAGAAGCGTTCTTTTTTAGAAGATTTGTAAGAGGTTTAGACTTCTGTGAGAAATGAGGGACAAATTTCCGAAAATGACCGACCAAACCTAGGAATTGAATGAACGTCTTTGGGGATAGGAAAATTGTTGATGACTGGGTTGAATTGTGCCATCTTGGATGGTGTAGCCTAGGTACTTAATTTTCGTTAGAAAAAAGACGCATTTAGATACGTTTAAGGTGACATTATTTTTTTTGTAGACTGTAAGTACCTCTTACAGTATTTGTAAGCTTTCTTCAATTGTACGGGACGGAATTACGTAATACATCGTCAAGATACACCAACACTTTTGTGAAACGCAGAGGCCCTAAAATATTATCTACGGCATAAAGGGTGCGGTGGATAGTTCAAACAGAACTTTTAGGTATTCGAATTTTCCATCTGGAGTTATGAATGTTGTGTATTTTATGGAATCTGGGGACATCTTAATTTGGTGATTACCACTGAGGAAATCCACGCTTCAGCCAAAATCTTAAAAATAAAACAAAGATCAAGATATTTGAAACGAACTTTAGTGATGACAAACCAAAATAAGACAAAATATCATCGTAGTTGTTACGAGAATAAATAATATTAAATTTGTAACATAAATATTTGACGAATTTCTTTTGAATTCTTTCTAATCTTATAGTATGCGACTGGTAATAAGGACGCCAAATAGTACTAGCATATTCCAAGATGGCTCGAACGAAATATTTAACAATATCACAAGAACACGAATAGTAGAAAAATCAGAAGATTGTCTCAGGACAAAGCCAAGCATTTTATTCGCTTTTGAAATAGTATTGTCTATGTGATACTTAAAAGTTAATTTACTGTCAAGGGTCACACCCAGGTCGCAATAATGTTCAGTATTTTCTAGTTCTTCGCTACCTAAAAAGTAGTGGCGTGTTGCATAAGAGTTTTTTTGAGAAATTTAACACCTTACATTTTTTGACATTAAGTTCTAAGCCGTTTAGAGAACACCAAGAAAGAAGAGAGTTAAGGTCTTCTTTCAATAACTCAGAATCATTGTCTTTGTCAATTGCCCGAAATAATTTTAAATCATCAGCAAACAATAACAATTTGCTGTGGAGTATCACTTTATTTACACCGTTCATATTCAATAAAAATAATATCGGACCTAGGTGTGATCCTTGGGGAACACCAGAAGGCACATCGATGCACTGTGACTTATTATCGTTTATGATTACATACTGTTTTCGATCAGTTAAGTACGATGTAATCCAAGTTAATAGTGGATCGCCTATACCAATTTTAAGAAGCTTATTTATTAAGATGTTTGTGTTAACTCGGTCGAAAGCCTTGGTTAAGTCGGTATATACACAGTCGACGTCACGACCTGCTTCCAAGTCTCTTATTATAGAGTCAGTAAAGAGGGTAAGATTTGTTACAGTGGATCTACCCTTTATAAACCCATGTTGTTCATCCATAACAACTTGTTTAGTATGAAATGATAAAAAATCTGCAATATAAGAGTCTAAAATTTTAAAAATTGAAGAACCAATACATACGGATCTGTAATTTTCGATATTGTGTCTATTTCCGTTTTTGAAAATCGGTGTAATACAGGAAACTTTCCAGATGCTAGGACAATGAAAAGATATTACAGATTTTGAAAACAGTATTTGTAAAGGTACTGCTAGATTGTGAGAGCATGATTTTAGAAAAAATGATGAGACACCATCAGGACCTAATTTCACTGAATCTTTAAGAGCATTTAGTTTTTTCAAAATTGTATCACGACAAAATTCAATAGTACTTAAATCTAGCAAGGCAGTAGGTTCAGATGGGGTGTCATAATTCTTGCAAGAACAAACATTGGAATATACTTTTGGAAAATTTGCAGCAAACAGTTTAGCAATACCTAAAGGTGTATTGGACTTAGCATCTTGAAGAAACATGGATTCGGGTATACCATGATTATTTTTCTTACTATTTATGTAATTCTAAAATGATTTATTATTACTAATAATGTTTTGTTCTATATCATGAAAATATCTTTGTTTACAGTTTTCAGCTGAGGTTTTACATAATGTTCTGAGAGAATTGAACAAGTTATAATCATTTTGTGAATAAATCATTTTATAACGTTTAAGTAGAGTATGAATGGGGGGTACACAACACAACCTTGACCTTGAGACGGTCAAGGTCAAGGTCACAGTGTATTTGTCTCACTCTTTCATTCAAGGCCGCGAGGTCAACGTCCWCATTCAAGGTCGCACTATATCTATCTCTCTCATTCGAMGTCAACATCCTCGTTCAAGGCCACACTGTTTATCTCTCTCGTTCAAGGTCAACTTTGTCGTTCAAGGTCTGTCACTTTCAAGGTTACTACCTCAAGGTTACAAACATGCTCTATGGTTAATGTGGTGGGAGTGTAAATATATTGAATTGAATTCAAGTTTAAAACACAACTATGAGTAAAATGTGGTATCGTTTTACTTGTGATGGTGTGATAATTGTTGAAGAAATATGTCATCAAAATCAGTTAGGTCATATGTTTTTTGAATGTGACTGGTTACGATTTTTTAATAGAATCATAGTGTGTGAGCCGTGTAGTGTGTCTGAAAGATATGAAACTAATAGAGAAGGATGGATTCATAATATAAAAATTGATGTCACTTGTGACGAAGAAGAATTCAAAAATTTAGTCAAAACATATGGATTTACTTGTCATAATTGCAAGGTGRCATGTTTTAAAGGTGTTGAAYTAGATCCTGCTGAAGCAAAAAATATTAAAATTGTGTATGTATAATGATCGAAATGGAGATCCAGCTTGGTATGTATGAGAATTCCGAAGTATAGTAATAAAATGCAATTTTTTTCAGAAAACAATTATTGCTACATGCTTTTTTGCTTGTCGCCTGAAGATGTTTTTAWGGACAAGTATATTTGCAAATGGTGTTTAAAAACATTGGGAAGAACATTTTATATTTACCACACGCATCTTAACCAAAAGGAAGACTTTAAATGTTTTAGGTGTAATGTGTTGATTGTTGAACACACTATATTGTGTGGACTTATTGGAGTTGAAACAGTAAGTGAGAAAGTTTGGTGGAATTGCATAGAACGACGAGTGATATATGATGATTCAGRAAGTGACTTTGAAGATGATTCAGACAGTGGTGTGGAAAAGTGAATTAGATTAGTGTTTATATATGAAATTAGAAATAAGAATTAAATATATAGAAAAATAATACTGTACAATTGATTAGTATGTAGATGATCTTTTTACTGTATACATACATAATAATTAAATAAATGAAGTTATATAAGAAACAGACTTGTAGTTCTAAGCATAGTAGTGATTCAACTCTGTCAAAGAGTGGTTGGGGTCTAATAAATAAATTAATCAATAAATTACCGATTGAATTACATATACCTGGTTACCAGTTCTGTGGCCCAGGAACTAAATTAGAAGAACGAATTACACGAGGTGATAGTGGTAGGAATAAATTAGATCAAGCTTGTAAGGAACACGATATAGCATATTCTAAGGAAACAAGTTTGCAAAAACGACTTGAAGCTGACAAAGTCTTAATAAGTAAAGCAGTTGAACGTTTAAAAGCAAAAGACGCGTCGTTTGGAGAAAAAGCAGCTGCATTAGCTATTAGTGGTATAATGAAAGGAAAAGTAAAATTTGGATTGGGTGCTAAAAGCAAGAAGGGTAGAAAAAAGACTACAAAAAAACGAATTCTCATTGCTCCTAAATACGGTGGTTTTTTACCATTTCTATTACCATTGTTGGGTGCTTTAGGGGCTTTAGGAGGAGGAGCAGCGGGCATTGCAACTGCGGTAAATAAAGCTTCGGCAGATAAAAAAATGTTGGAGGAAACAGTGCGACATAATAAAGCAATGGAAATGCGCAGCGGCAAAGGCGTAGGAAAAAAAGGAAAAGGTCTATATATTGGTCCATATAAATGGTATCAGAAAAAAAACTACCAATAAAATTACCACGTCACGCTCTCAATAATGTTGAAATAATTGAATTCGCTCGACTATTAAAAATACCAAAGTTTAGAGGTGTTCATATGCGTAATAAACTACCGAAAACTATAAAGACAAACGAAACTGGTATTATAAACTTAGACGATGAAAAAAATCGTGGAACCCATTGGACAGRATATATAAAAAAGAAAAAACATATATTATWTTTTGATAGTATGGGAAATTTGAAACCTCCTGTAGAGGTTATAAATTATTTCAAAAGTGATAACAATGGTAATAAAATTACATACAATTATGATAGATATCAAAAAAATGGGTACATACAATTGTGGACAATTATGTTTAAAGTTTTTATATAGACATACTTGAGTAATATCGATTTAGTTGATAAAAAGATGTTGTTTGTACTCACGGGGAAATCTGCCATTTTAAGTGCAGACTTTAATCCACCGATTGATGTTAGTGACGGCACCTATGAATTGGGTGTTACAAATTTTGAAGTTTATAATAGTATACCCAATATTGATGAAGATAACAATAAATTCTATTTCGGAGGTGAAGAATTTTCAATACCAACAGGATGTTACCYKCTGACTGATATAAACAATTATTTACAACATGCAATTGAAAAAAAATTTAGTAATGACATTTTATATATTACTGCAAACAACAATACACTACATACACATATTAAAGCAACACAAGACATTGATTTTTCCAAACCAAATACTATCGGACCTGTATTGGGATTTAATAAACAAGTGATACAAAAAAATGTCGGAAGAGATTCGGATAATATTGCTGATATAATGAAACTTAATTCAATTTTGATAGAGTGTAATATTACAATAGGTAGTTTTAAAAATGGAAAACCTGTACATATAATTTATACATTTTTCCCTAATGTTCCACCTGGATTTAAAATAGTCCAGTCACCTGATCATGTAATTTATTTACCAATCAGTGTTAAAACTATAAGAAATATAACACTTAAAATAATAGATCAAGATGAGAAYTTGGTCAATTTTCAACAAGAAACCGTAACAGTCGGATTACATTTACAGAAAAAAGAAGAAAATGGGTATTAACTTTAAGATAAGTAGCTTATATAAAAWGCAACAAAAATGTAGAAAAACAGTCAGTACGCCACGAAACGTTCAACAACTAACTAGAAAAAACAGACAGTTTCTAAAATCCTTAGGATTTGAAGTGTACACATAAAATGTTTGATATTGAGAAAGGTATTGATTGGGATGAAGATGTAGTAGGTTACAAATTTCAAAGTCATGAGGCATATACAGCAAGATATGAAAATACAGATGAAATTCGAATTCCTTTACAAGAAGATTTATGTACACTACCATGTGATAGTTTAATTTTAATTGAAGGACAATTGGTTAAAACAGATCCTACAACAAATAAGGCTGTACCAGCAACAGATACAAAATTTGTGAATAATGGAGTTGCTTTCTTGTTTAGTGAAATTCGATATGAAGTGAGTGGAGTAACTATTGATACAAACACAAWGCCAGGTATTACGACAACTATGAAAAATTTAGTATCATTAAATCAGAGTGAAAGTTTAAAATTAATCATGGCTGGTTGGGATTTAAATGAAGAAGCCACTAAACCTGTAGAGGGTTACTTTCAAGCATGTATTCCATTAAGTCGACTACTAGGATTTGCTGAAGACTACAAAAATATAATGCTAAATATACCACAAGAATTAATATTAATTCGTAGTAACAGTGATGCAAATGCTCTAATTTGTTCAACAGATGAAAAAGCAAGAGTTGTAATTGAAAAAATTGCGTGGTTAGTTCCGCACATAGTGCCCGGTTTAAAGGAAGAGGTGAAATTAACAAAAACTATCGAAAAAGATAAAGAAATTGCGGTACCATATAGAAGCTGGGAACTTCATACTCTACCACTTTTTCCAAATACTACAAAATGTAGTTGGCCTGTTAAAATATCTACAAAATTTGAAACACCTCGCTWTATTATTTTCGGTCTTCAAACTAATAGAGAAGGAAAACTTGAGAAAAATATGAGTAAATTTGATCGAGGCGACATAACAAATATGAGAGTATTCCTAAACAATGAAAGATACCCCTATGAAAATTTAAATGTTTCATATAAAAAACATCATTTTGGTATACTGTATGAAATGTTCGCAAACTTTAGATCTCGATACTATTACATAGAAAAAAAAGAAACACACATTACACSTARACAATTTTTCGATAGTTATCCGCTAATAGTGATCGACTGCTCCATGCAAAAAACCGGTTTGCAAACACAATCAATTGCTTTGAGAARTGAATTTGATACAAATACTGGTATAAGTGAAGGAACTATTGCATACGCTTTAGTTATTAGTGATCGAGCATTCACATACACACCGCTTACAAAATCTGTAAAACAAGTGTAAAAAAATGGAGAACAATACAATGATTATAGATGTMCAAGGCTATAACATTGGACGRGAATTTATAGTCAAGGAATTGGCTGCTCTAAARGAAGACAAGCTTTCACACTACATATTTCAACCTCCATTCCCTTCACATTTGTTGTATACTGAAGAAAAACAACAAGTCGCATGGTTGACAACAAATTATCATTGTATTGATTGGAATGAGGGGTATATTCCATATTGGAAACATAAACAAATTATAGAGAATGTACTAAAAGATGTTAATAAAATTTATGTAAAAGGGAGAGAAAAAGCGAACTTTATAAAAAAGTATACATGTAAACAGGTTATTGAACTGCCGGAACAACCAAAGTTGCAAGCTGCTAAAGTGAAATGTATGTATCATCGCAAGGACATTGCATATTGTAGTCTACAAAACGTGTTTCTGTTAAAACAAACATTCTTCTAAATATACAAAATAGTGTGTAAGTAATCAAYTCGTCAGTCTGCAAGTAACCATGAATCAAGAAACTTGGATAACGTGTCATATTAATCCGGGCCATCGCCTGAAGCTGAAACATCTAAGGCGACATTTGAGAAGATGTCTTTCACAGCGCGAAGAAACTTGGAGGAGTTTAGGTTTTGCAAATTATAATTATTGTGATCCATCTTTATCCAATACTGAAAAGGAATATCAACAAACACAAAGTACCAATAACTGTGCAAATATGAATTCCTCAAGAAATATTTTTTGTAATGATATGGAATATTAATTTAAAAAAATTATAAATATAAGTAAAATAAATACTGTAAATAACTAAATTATGTAGTTTTTTTTTGTTACGTCCTTCACCCCCTCACACTCTAAATTCTAATTAACACTAAAATTATTATTCTAAATCTCTAGCTATAGATGTAAAYTGTGAGCTTATGAACAATAAAAGATGCATAATAAAAAATTCTAGTTAAAATTTCAAGTACGGAAATACACTTACTTATTGTAAATACATAAACGTAACTTTCTTTTTTGCATTCTTTAGAGTTCATTTTTACCTGACTTGTGCCGCTGTCTGTGAAAGAAAGGTAAACAAGTTTGGTGTTTTTGCAGTCTGCATAAAATTAAATATTTTTATTTATAAACAAAGAAAAAATTAACATAAAATGAATTCATGAAATTCATTACATTAATTTGAAACCCTTTATCTTTTTTAATCGTTTTATCAGTAGATATCAATTTTGCATATCTGCACTTTAAAAACTGTTTTTGAATCGTATGATTTTTCTCAGTTTTGTGAATTAATATGTAGTGTTATATTGTAAAAAATTTATCCATACTAACGGTAAGTATAAAATTTAAATCTTAAATCAAAGAGAGTCTTAAAACTTTATCGTAAAAAAGTAAGATTTAAAAAAATTCAAAAAAGGACTTTAATCCGGTTACCTTGACGCTACAAAAAAAAAAATAAAAAAGTGGTTGATGGCGGGATGCATTCAAGTTTAATCAGTAAGTAACCTTGTCTTTAGCATAAGCCTTGAGAGCAAGGGTGGGAAAAAGTATGTAAACACAGAACAAACGGCTTTAGCTACCATTCAGTGTTGTGTGATCAGTACAATAATGTGTTCTCGTTACTTCAGTAAATTTAAAGGTTGCGATTCGTGTGACCATGGTGATGGGTGCATTCAGTGTCCAGGTCCCTCAACTAGGACATCWGTAAGTACGCAATCACCACCACGTTTGTTGTATCAATTATTGATGGGAGAAATTACAAATCCCTATAAAGAACAAATTACTGTTAGGGATGAATCAAAAATCAACATCGTTTCAAATATTCTAATTAGACCTTGTAATGAAGTTGTGGATAATGCAAAATTTATTCAAAATAATGCTTCTCTTCCACAATT
>NW_025400985.1:13087218-13089600 GCF_015345945.1 Tribolium madens | reverse complement strand
AGAAATTTTTTCAAGAATAGTAACTAAAGGCAGCAAATGTTTAAGAAAGCTTTTCATGTTTAATTAAAATAACAATTTTTTTCTAGAAAATGCATCAGTGTGAAAATTGTAATAAGCAATTTACAACGCGCCAATCGCGTATCCGTCATGAGAAAAATTATTGTAAAGTAGTGKGYCGAGAAGGAGTGAGTCCAATCYCCAAAAAACAAAAAACAATTGATACAACTGGTAAGTATTATTACTAGAAATGAGTTTAAATTTTAATTTTATTTTTTTAGCATCTAAGACATACATGTGCGTCACTTGTAATGAAGAAATTCCTCCCAAGCATATTACGGCTCATGAGAGAAGTAGACAGCATAAAAATAATTGTCAAAGTGCACCCTTAGAAGATGGGGTATTTGTTGTAAATAGTGCTTTTAAAGCYCGAATTGCTTCATACAGAGTACATGATGATCAAGATTATATTGATCTAGATGAATTTATGGCTAAAATTTGCAATAAAGTAGTTAGACTTGTAGAACAACAATTGGAAAAATTTAGTACGCTTAAAATTAATGTGGAATTGTTCGGACTATATACTATTGAATCGAAAAATATATTTGATGTAAAATCATTTAATACTGCCAACAAAATTGTAACTTTAGGTACTAACATAAGACATATGTTGAARGAATTTCAAGATGTAATCAGACAAAAGATGTTGGATTTTTTGGAGCGAGATTCTGGTAATTGTATGGTAAAAAAAAAACTCTATAATAGTAATAACTATTGTTGTAGGCTGGACACTTGTTAAAATTCTACATTTGGAATTGAACATTAATTACTACAACCCATTGAAAGCTTCATCATTTATCTACCAATAGGACCAGAACATCTTACTAGCTCATATCCACATTGGTCGACGCTTTTTAACTTTCACGGTATTGAGTTTCCTGTAAAGTTAGATAGTATTTCAAAGTTTGAAAAGCAAAATAATGTTTCTATTAATGTGTACGGACTTGAATTAATTTATGTAAARAATAAGGTAAAATTTGAAGTAGTGGGCCCATTATATTTTACTAATTATAAAAAACCTCTTCATATCAATTTGTTACTATTGAGTGATTGTGATGGTAACCAACATTACTGTACAATCATTGATTTGCCACGTTTAGTATCTTCTCAGTTATCGAAACATCATCATTCTAAATTTTTTTGTGATGGATGTCTGCAATATTTTACTACTTCAGCTTTATTAGAAAGACATTCGTCAACTGATTGTGGCAAACTTTACGCCAGAATTCCAAATAATCAATTAATAACAAACAAATTTGGTTATAATGTCCCTGCCAATGTCGTAGAATTTCAAAATTTTCATCATCAAATGACTATTCCATTTATTGTTTATGCCGATTTCGAATGTTTATTGAAACCTATGAGTACAGTTGCACCAGATCCGAAACAATCATTTACGATGAAAACTTTTCTTCATCAACCATACTCTTGTGCATATTACATTAAATGCTCTTATAATAATCAATTATCAAAATTTCAAAGTTTTCGTGGACCAACATGTGTTGTTGATTTTCTTAAGTCACTAGAAAATGATTTAAAGGAAATTCATATAAAGTATTTAAGTGTTGTACAACCAATGCTTCCCTTAACTGATCGTGAACAGTTTYAATTTTTTACAGCTTCAGAGTGTCATATTTGTAAAAAACCTTTTCAAGATTCCGATATTAAGGTGAAAGATCATTGTCATTTAACGGGTCGTTATAGATTTGCTGCTCATAGTATATGTAACTTAAATTTTCAGATTCCAAATTACATTCCAATTGTTTTCCATAATTTAACAAATTATGATAGTCATTTATTTATTAAAGAATTAGCTGTTGAAGAAAGTGAAATAAACATACTCGGTAAAACAAAGGAAAAGTATATTACTTTTTCGAAAAAAAWTTGTGTAGGACATTACATAAATTCAGAGAATCGATTGGTAAAAGAATATTTAAATTTACGTTTTATCGATAGTTTTCAATTTTTGGCATGTTCTTTAGAAAAATTAGCATCAGCATTGGAAGATGGACAATGTGTACAAGTAAAGCGTTATTTTCCATTTGATAGAGAATTTAAATTAATTAGACAAAAAGGTGTGTTTCCACAAATACTTAAATTTTACCTTTTTTGTACATACCTATAGTTATAATAGTAGAAATGTATAAATTAGCAGTATTTGTATTCTGTACGTCAACAATGAAACTTATACAACAAAAAGATTTATTAAAAATTTCAAATCATGATTATTCAGTTTGTATACCCCAGCAACAATTTCCTAAACACAACACCTTATTTGAAAATAGTGTTAAACGAGGACTAATTGTTGGACGTTCCGGTTGTGGC
>NW_025400985.1:13058622-13087118 GCF_015345945.1 Tribolium madens | reverse complement strand
AGTATAATTGCTTCAATCTTAATTTTAGGCTGAAATAAAGCAATTTGTAATATTTTGAATCGACACATCACAGTAATTAAGTGTCAAAAAATGTTTAAGTTTTGTGTAGTTATTTTTTTGGTATCAATTATATTATTTTTTTCTACTACAAAGAGTGCACCTATACTAATTCAAATTTACGATAACGATAAAACGGATCGAATGAAATTTCATTTATTGGTACCTACAAACCAAACAGTTCAAATTAGACTGGCATTTAAGTTATTAACACCTAGTGAAAATTTGCTTGAAAATTGTGCAATTCGCTTTGAAAATACAACTAATGATGATGATAATTGGAACATCACATCAAGTAAAATTTTTAATGAAACAACCACCTCGCAGACATCAGAGCAAACAGACTTTGAAATTGTTTCTAATTTATTGTCATCAACTGTAAAAACACCACTTGAAACTTCGTCTTCATCTTTTAATGATGAACCAGTTTTGCTGACTATTGAAGAAAGTATTAAAAAATTTAGAAAAAAATCTAAAACAGAAAGAAATAAAAATTGCTGGTCTTATTAAAAGGAATCATCCCTACTACAAACATTTCCGACTTGAAATATTTTGATGGAGTAGTTCTACCTATTTGTTGTACTTATAATGCTAAATTTAGTGAACTACTATTAACAATTGATTGTTATGAGTACCGCGAAGTGGGAGTCCAGAGCATATTAAGTAATGGTGAATTTAAAACTGCAGCTTTACAATACATATATACCCGAATATATTGATGTTAGAAATATGACCCAAACTTATTCTATGAATATTATTTAATTTGTAAAAAAAAAACAAAATAAATCTTCAAAGAAAAAAAATTTGTTTGATTTATCTTTTATTTATAAATCATAATATCTATGATACGACTGTAAATGAAATCTAACAGAGATCTTTCTCATTGAAGCAGGTAAGTTATAAAATAAATCACCTACATAAAGTTTTAATCTAGCAAAGATGTTTGCTGCAAACACAAGTCTTTTTATTGTTGCTGCTATTGTTTAATTTACCGACAGCCAGAAGTAATCGAAGCTTTTGTTTGCTTCAACGAAAACAACGACACATGGCCTAATCAGTGGATAAAACTCGATGCTACACATCAAAATGATATACCAATTTATAAAAGTGAAAATAACATCACCGGTAATGATTCGATTATTAAATATAAAGTGAAATACATGTATTACGACCGATGCTATTGGGAAAGCGACTGGAATCATATTTTAAATCAAACATTAACGAAATTTAAAAACATAGAAAAAGAAAACTGTGTATTTGAAATTTGTCTTTCAAGGCTCATTTACTTACTTATTTATATAAAATATTTAGTAAGTGTAGGATTATAAGGGAAATTTAAAACCAAGAAAACAAAATACAGAATAAAGCCTTGTAAATAAAATTTTTGTTAAAAATATATTTAAAAAAATTCGAAACTTTTTTTTTCAAACAATAAATAACCTTTCCTTTCATTCCTCATATACCTGTAGAAATAAAAAAATAAAAAAATAAATTTGGTTATTCATAAATTATTTATTTAATTTACAACGCTGATTGGCTCCCCACCAACGAAAATTAACACAAAACGTCGCCATTCTTACCCCCCCACACACGCCGAGACTTCTCATTGGTCGAAACACATTGGAAGCCCCGCCCACATCCGGCCCCCGTCATACCCCCACCACAATTTGGCTCCGCCCCGTGCCTAATTTTGTGATCCAGAACATACATGGCTATACTACTAATATAATTGCTTCAATCATAATTTTAGGCTGAAATAAGGCAATTTGTAATATGTTCAATCGCTTTGGCTCACTTTTAAGTTGGGAATTAACCTAAATCAAAGTATTTCAACTAAATACTGGCTTTAGTCAAAGTTTTCTTCTAAAATAAAGCAATTTGAGCTATTTTCAATCCATATTTGCCCGATTTTAATACAGAATTAATTCAAAACTAATGTATTTTATAAGTATAATTGCTTCAGCCTTAATTTTAGGCTGAAATAAAACAATTTGTGATATTTTCAATCGATTTGGCTCAATTTTAAGTTGGGAATCAACCTAAATCAAAGTATTTCAACCAAATACTTCCTCTAATAAGAATTTTCTTCTAAAATAAAGCAATTTGAGATATTTTCAATCCAATTTTGTCCGATTTTAATACAGAATTAATTCAAAACTAATGTATTTTATGGGTATAATTGCTTCAATCTTAATTTTAGGCTAAAATAAAGCAATTTGTGATATTTTCAATCGATTTGGCACAATTTGAAGTTGGGAATCAACCTAAATCAAAGTATTTCAACCAAATACTGGCTTTAATAAAAGTTTTCTTCTATAATAAAGCAATTTCAGCTATTATCAATCCAATTTTAATCGATTTTAATACAGAATTGATTCAAAACTAATGTATTTTATTAGTATAATTGCTTCAATCTTAATTTTATTCTGAAATAAAGCAATTTGTAATATTTTAAATCGATTTGGCTCAATTTTAAGTTGGGAATCAACCTAAATCAAAGTATTTCAACCAAATACTGATTACGGATTAAAGCAATTATTTTAATAAAAAACATTAATTTTAAATTAATTCTGTAGTAAAATCGAGCAAAATTATATTGAAAATAGCTCAAATTGCTTTATTTTAGAAGAAAACTCTTATTAAAGCCAGTAGTTGGTTGAAATACTTTGATTTAGCTTGATTACAAACTTAAAATTGAGCCAAATCGATTGAACATAACACAAATTGCTTTATTTTATCCTAAAATTAAGGTTGAAGCAATTATATTTACAAAATACTGTCACGACCCAGTTTGGTAAACCCTTTTTTTCGGTACTTTATTGTACTGAGGTCGGACTTTAGTTAGGAACCTAATGTTACGAGAAATCAAAGTTAATTCGAATAAAATATTAACGTTTATTTAAAACTAAAGCCGAAACGAAAAATTATCAATAAGAATAAAACTAATCACTTACATCATCGTCCTTCAGGAGCAAGGCGGCACTACACTCTTTTTTCCAACTTGTCTTTTCGACCCCGGTTCACCGACTAACCCCATCTTTCCTCTTTTTCCGCCCCATCACCCGTTTTTGAACCTTCAGCAAAAATCCTCTCAGTTATTACAATAATGTATTACATCATTATATGATCGAGTTTTTGCTGAACGCTCATCCGGCGGATGATGGTTTAAAATTTGAGTATAGAAAGAAATAAGTCGGTGAATTAGAATTTACTAATGTGACACCTTCCCCCCTCCGGAAAAAACACTGGTCCACCAGTGTCAACTTAAATCTAGAACATTAATTAAAGAAATTACAAAAATGACAATAAAAAACAATGAAATTAAAATTAAAGTTACACAGTTAAATTTAAAATTTAATAAAACATGAATGCATTAAGTGAACAAAAAAAAACTAAAGGATCTTAACTTAAAATTAATCTAAAAAAAAAATTCTCTTAAAAACGCGCGCGTCTTATCTACGAAGCATGGCACTGCACTAGTTCTGGAACACACTGTTTATTGTAGAGGCACTGGCGTTATTGTCTATTCAGCAGTTTTTTATTAAATTGCGGAACTGTGCCACAAGGTATGGCGGACTTGGCGTTTTTTCATTTGCATGTTTTCTTTTTTTGGAGTGGTTTTGTTTGTTTGCTCCTTGGCCGTCAGAGTTTTTGACAAGGTAGGAAGTTTGTTCCTGAAACGTCCTTTGACGGGTGATTGTTTTAACACTGTCTCTTCTCCCAGTGAGGTTGTCCTGCCCAAAAACGGTTGGCTTGTGAAGGTTTGGCCCAGGTGTGTGGATTATGCAGGTTATTGCATGACTCCCTCGGATATTGAACCTCAAAATGGTTTTTTTTTGACATGCAGCGAAGACACATTCCTTGATAACATCTGCGTCCAATGAGCTAATAATTTTTTCATACAAGGAAAACATAGCTGTAACAGTAGATTTGTTTTCCTGAAAACCATGCTGTTCGTTTATTAACACATTATTCTTGTTTAAAAATGTTTGTAATCGATGTAAAAACGCATTTTCAAAAATTTTAGAGAACGAGATGGGGACTGTTATAGGTCGATAATTTTCTAATAAACTACGATCTTTTTTCTTGAATATTGGAGTAACTTTACCAGTTTTTAATATATTAGGAAAATCGCCGGTTTTGAATGATAAGTTGATAATATGTGTAAGTGGTGTTATTATTAAATAACAAATCTACTATCGTCCATGTCCGGGTTGAAATCGAATGCTAACAATTGTAAATCGTAAAAATATGACCTTACCGTTTCATTTTCTCTTTTCGCCGGTTTTCGAATTTTATTTCGTAATCTGCTTCCGAATCGCCTAATTTACACTCTTTAACGAATGCCTTTTTCACGTCATTCCAAGTTTTGTCTTTATTATATGTAATAAAAAACTCGAACCACCTATTTGCTATTCGTTCGAGAAATGAGCCAAAAACGTTATTTTAAGATTATTGTCCCATGCATTGGCAATAACCTTCGTTCGTAGTTTTTCAAAAAACTTTCCGGGTTGTTTTTTCGGGAATCAAAAATTTCCGGGCTAATAAACTGTGGGATTGCGGGTTTTTTTGAACTGTTAAACGCTTCTGAAATTGTGACGTCAGTCATTTTTTGTTTATTTGTTATTGATTGATTGATGGTTTAAAATTGGTTGATCTGTGGAAATGTTAAGATCCGGTAAATACTGTTGAACCTCAACAATAATATTCGAAATATCGTCATGAATTTCTTGCACAGTGTCTTGAAGACTTGAATATGTAAAATTTAGAAATTGGGAATTTGGGTCTAAATACGATTCAAAATTTTGTGTAGCTAAAGATGGATTATTTTCTAAATGTGAATTAAAATTTACGAGATGATCGTTATTCTTGGTGTTCGGGATCGCACTTAAATCAAAAGATGATGTTTCCAAATCGATATCTAATTCGTCGGATTTTTTATTTAAATTACTTTACGACGGGCCAATATCATACTTCTACTAGACGGTTGGAAATTTTTATACTCTTTTTCACTTTTGGTAGAACTTTTTTAAATTAGGAACCTAATGTTACGAGAAATCAAAGTCAATTTRAATAAGATATTAACATTTATTTAAAACTAAAGCCGCAACAAAAATTAACAATAAAAATAAAACTAATCACTTACATTATCGTCCCTCAGGAGCAAGGCGGCACTACACTCTTTTTTCCAACTCGTCTTTACGACCTCGGTTCACCGACTAACTTCTTCTTTCCTCCTTTCCCGTCCCATCACCCATTTTTGAACCTTCAGCAAAAATCCCCTCAGTTATTACAATAATGTATTACATCATTATATCATCGAGTTTTTGCTGAACGCTTAAAATTTGAGTATGGAAAGAAATATGTCGGTGAACTAGAATTTACTAATGTGACAATAATTAAAGTGCCATTTTTCAAGCAAGGAGAAAAAGTGCTTCGTTGCTCCAGACCTCCGGCCCCTTTCCAGACTGAAGCTACCGAATAAATACAATTTTCAAGAAAAGGAGTCTGAATTGCATCCTGCTGCACCTTTTCAGGACCGTAATCCCAGACACCGAATCCAATGGTTTGTAATGCCTTGTTTTTATTTATTTATTTATTCTTTAAACCGGACGCCAACAACTTTTCCCAAAAGTTGGAAAAGAACTATTTGGAGATGTTATCCAGGTCTACACTACATAAGAGTGCCTTTCCGACCAGCTTTTATACAGTGGAGAGGAATGGGGAGGTTCGATTTAATTAAACACAGGTGATTGAAAAGAGAAATTCATTCAGTAACTATAACAACAGTAACAACAGATAAAACAAGTAATTTTACAAAAAAACTTTTAACTTTGGACCTAGTGAACCCTAGCCCTTGAAGAAGAGGTCCTCCGCAGGTAAAATTAAAGGGAGAAATCCCGTCGGTTGTTTTCCTGAAGAGGTCCAGGAAATAATACTACCTGGAAGAAGTCCTAGATGTTAAGCCCTTACCCAAAGAGTACAGTCCTTCAGAAAAGATCCTAAAGTTATTCCACCAAGAGAGGTCTTAGTGATTTTGTCCAAAGAGGTCCGGAAGGAAAGTCAAATAAATCTGCCGGTGTGGCGGCCTGTTCTCCTTTATATACCCTTTGAAGTCAGCATTTTCATAGTAACAAAACAAACACTTTATACTTTGATCTATTTATCTGGGCGTACCTCTCATTGGTCTTTTTTTAGCAGTTCTTTTAAATAAAACCCAAACACAACATATTGTTTATTCAAAGAATTCTTACACCAGTTAGTTGATTAATTGTTTAGACATACTTCTAATACCAAACAAATACTAAATCCAAAAGTTTATTACATACTCCCCATACTTTTTAAAAAAAGGATTCTCCAAGTACCTTATATTTTTATTACTAACAAACAAAGAACACAAAAGACACAATCAAACACACAAATAAAGAAAACAAAAGACACAAACAAACAAATAAAGAGAAGCAACTTATTCAAACGGGGTGAATCGTTTAATTGCCGGTAGTTTTATCCACCGGAGTTTGTTGTTCTGGAACACCAGCATTGGTATGCGCTTGGTAACTCCTGCTGGGCGTAGCGCCTGCAAATCTCTAATGTCTGTCTCCGGCGTGACGACAGGAATCGGTTTGTTATTCCCTGGTTTGTTGATAAAACTTAATTTCCCCTTCTGGAGAGACTGGGTTGGTTCATTGGCCAAAATTGTCTTGGTTTTCTTTTGTGGCTGCACAGCAGTAGCAGCAGCAGCACAAAAWTTTTTATTTGATGGCGGGTCTAGTGGGAGATGTTTACGTGGTGTTGATGGTTGGGGTTTGAATTTTGGTACCTCGGATGAAGGCTCTTGCTTAGGTTGGGGCTTGGATTTTGACACTTGGGATGGAGGCTCTTGCTTAGGTTGGGGCTTGGATTTTGACAGGTTTTTCTTCCCACTACATGGACGAAATGGACGGGTTGGCTTTCTTATCATAGGATTTGGTGATTGAGGCAAGGGAGAAATCGGAGAAGGTATTGGACTAAATGAAATGTCAAGGACATCTCCAAACATCTCTAACTCGGTATTCATTATCTATAAAATTAACAAGTTTTAAATTTTTTATATGTACTACCTCTATTTCGCCCTCTGGTAATTCTAATTCACAAATGTTATTTGTGATTACTTTGGTTACCCTGTAAGGCCCTGAAAATTTAGGCGCTAATTTTAAGGCAAAGCCTTTGTATCCTTGTGAAAGGAAATACTCTCATTTCATCACATAGTCTCCAATATTAAGTCTTTTATATCGATGATTCTTGTTGTAGTCTTTAGCTTGTTGACTTCTTTTCTCTACTAAATTTAACTGGGCTACTTAAATGCATTCTAGAAGGTGATTGAGTTTGTCACGTTGTTTATCTATTTTTTCTTCGTCTGCTTCAAAGATAATATCGGCGTTTGTACAATTTTCCTTTAAAATTTGCGGAGCTTCTAACTCCCTTCCGAAATTTAAAAATGACGGAGTGAATTTGGTAGACTCATTTTTAGCGGTGTTGTATGTAAATACTATTTTGTCGATTTCTGCATGACTTTGTCTTGCATGACTAAAGCATATCGATTACATTTCTTTGATCTTGGTAAAGGTCATATTAAATCCACGCCTACTGTATGCCATGGGCCTTTTAAACAGGTAGGTTCCATATGTCCTGGTTTGTTTCTGTTGACTTATTTTGTATTTTCTACAGCTATCACATTTTCTAACAATCACGTCTTTTACTAGATTTGGGCAATAGTAATTTTGCTTAATTCTACTAATTGTCTTGGCTACTCCTAGGTGACCTGCTTCTGGTATATCATGATTTTCTTGAAGAATAGTTCCTATCTTATTATTMTTTACGCACAATTTCCAGTTGCCGTTACTACCATCTTCTGAAAATGGTCCCCAAATATGTCCAAATAATCTTCCTTCGTGTATCATGTAATCTGGATGTTTATCAGGGTTGTCTGACACGTCTTGTTTTAGATTTTTATACCAATCTTTTTCATTTATACAATTTACTACATCCTGTTTGTCAGGTAAATTTCTCGATAGCATGTCTGCTAAAAGATTCTGTTTCCCTTTTCTATATTCAATGTCGAAATTGTTTTCTTGTAGAGAAAGGGCCCACCTTGCTAGTCGCCCTGTGGGATTCTTTAATTGCATAAGCCATTTTAGTGATTGGTGGTCTGTTAGTATTTTGAAGAAGTATCCTTTCAGGTAATATTTCATCTTTGATATTCCTCAGATTATTGCCAAACACTCTTTTTTAAAATGGGCTTAAAAACAGGTCATTTATTTATTTAAAACTTTATTAAATAAACTGGCTTCTTATACAACTTACGGAAAAGAGTGAAAACATTAAATGAATGATTCAATTCCATCATTATTAAAAAAATGTCTTCAATTTGAAACAAATCAATCAAGTTTCCGAAGTACATATAAAATATAAATTAAGTTTTGAATAAAGAAATTGAGTTGATTACGCACCCGTCAATACGCTTAATTGCAGAAAACTGTTCAGAATATCATCTCGTGTACACAGTGCTTCATTAGTAATGACACAAACTCGGCTCTCGAACGGGCACGTTCGACCGTTTTCAGATGGGATGGATATGTACATAGATGGCGATACAATGTCAAAAGCGAGGGACTCTAAAATGCGATGAAATGCGAGTGCGTCACCCACTTATGCTATCTGCTTTTGTAGACTGCGCTACACAAAACATGTCTGCCTTAATAAAAAGTAACAATATAGATAAAAGCTGTTCTTTGTATCATAGCAGGTAAGTGATATTTAATGAATTAAATCCCGGCAGTATATCAAGGTTTGTAGTTTCAAACAGCCAAAATTAAAGAACCGTAACATGATTAGCGGGGTCGGATGTAAATGGTTTTATGACAATGAAGAAAATCCATCAGAAAAGTGATAAATATTGAATTGAATGACGTCGTCCAGGCATTAATTTTCTACTGGCATGACGACGAGGAAAGGGAAATCATACCATTAGAAGCCATAATAATGCCCTACCAGCAAATTCCACAGAGTCGAGTGGTACTCCGTATCCGTAACAGAGCACTTAATGCCATTGATCGTGTTGAACTACGCTTTCCAACTCCAGTCAGACAGTCGAGAACGGTTCATAAGTTATATCACGCCAGAAAGGTTTGTCGAGGGTATTGTTATTAAATTTTTTAATCCACAATCACTCTATAAAGAGACTTTATTCCACACTTTTGATGCTTTAAACTACCACTTTATCCACTAGTGGAATAATAGTATATTATGTAACTAGTGTTATCAACGCCACTTTAGACATGAGTTTTAATAGGCACGTGCGAAGCGCAGCGGAGCGAGTCTTTAATAAGACGAATATCTAGACAAGTTTATACACGTGTAACATACTATACTTTTTCTATGAGCATCACAAAAAAAATACTTAAATAAAAAAAAATATTTGTACTTAATTTTAATTTAATTTGGTATTATAGTTTACCTTTGTAAATAGGTATTCCATGTCAGGAGCAGACGATAAGAATTCTTTAATTTGCTGTTTTCGACTTTTTGGGTTTATAATCATCAGATTTACCCTTCCGCAACGCACACAATTTAGGATATTTTCTTATGTCAACCTTGTTTTTTAGGTTAAGCGTCATCCGCAACATTGAGTAGACTGTTCATAAAGAAGACGATTTCATCCTTTTCGAAAGATCTTGAAAATATGCAAGAAGCACATTCTCAGATAAAGAATTTATTTAATTTCTTGACGCCAATCTCTAAAAAGTTTATATGCACATTTGTATTGAGTTTTTGATTTTTCCGGCAGCAAACTAGCAGTTGGCGAGGCCGGTGCTTCGGTAATCTCGGGTGGAGTGCAAATTCCAATAAAAACATCATCTTCACTTTTATTTTCATTCATTTTTCACACGCCGCAGCCCCGTCTAAACGTCAACTGACTCTTACAATAAATATCTATTATTGGAGCTCAGAAAAAAAATGTTTTTAATAAAGTATGAAAATGGGTAGTTAAATATTATACATTAGATGTATAATTAGATGTAACCTATGTACCAAGAAGTTTTGTAAGTTACAGATAAAATCATGTTTATTCAGTTGCCAATTGAATTTTACATCATTTCCCCCTAATTATGATGCTTTTTTGCAGCAGCGATTCTGCTAATTCTTCCCCGTCTTCATCAGGTAGTTCAGAATAAATTGTTACTTAAATCAAAATGTGAATGTATACATATGCATAAAAAAATAAATTACTTATATATTTTTTTCAAAAAAACTGTTTTCGTTATTTGTTCGTGATATTTCTATAGTTGTGGGTTAGTAAATATTTTTTGAAATAATAACAAATTTTTATGAAATTCGATTTCTAAAATTGTCACAAAAATGTGTCAGTTGGTTCATTATTTTGTTTGATATAGACTTGGAAAACTAATTGATTTTCAATTTTAGTAGTCTAACTAAAAAATGTGGTCAAATCCTGTCGGATTTGATTAAGAGTTTCATTTTTATTTAGTAAATTATCTTTTAGGTTGTAAAAATTAATGTTTAGGTCACTTCGAGTAGCTTCAGGTCGGTTCAGGTCACTTTAGGCCACTTTGGGTTACTTCGGATTAGTTTGGCTTGGAGTAAAAAAGAAAGTGTTAAATGTACTGACTTTGATTTTTAGAAGAAGAAAAAGTCTTAGGAAAATGTTTAAATTTAGTAGTAAAAATGGCAATCGAGACGTTTCAAAACATCATGCTCCAAAAGACAGTTGGGAAGACTAAAGAAGTGTCAGATGTATTGGATTAAAAAATTTCTAGAGTTGCAAAAAACATTTAAAAATTTCTTAAAGAAATGCTTAAATTAAAAAAAATGTCATTCGAGATGTTTCAAAACATCGTGCTACAAAAGACAGTTGGGGAAACCAGATGTACCGAAATAAAAAAGTTCTAAATTTGCAAAAAAAACATTTAAAAATCTCTTAAAGAAATGCTTAGGTTAAAAAAGAATGTCAATCAAGACTTTTCAAGACATCGTATTGCAAAAGACAGTGGAAGAGACTAAGGAAGTGTCTAGAAACAATTTTGCAAAAAAAACGTTTAAAACGTTCTTAAATAGGAATGCTCACATATAAAAAATGTTAATTGAGACTTTTCCAAAATATCATGCTAGCCTTGATGTAATCAAATACGATTGAGTATTACGGGGGCTGCGCCCCCGATTGGGGCTTACGGAGGCTGCGCCCTCAATTGGTTTTGTCAAAGAGGCTCGTGGCTTTCCTTCTAAACCTCTCACTATCAGATATTGTCAAAATAAAGGAAGCTCACTATCCTCACACTATCAGATATTGTAAAAATAAAGGAGGCTCGCGGTTTTGCCGATCGCCTTCTTCTAAACCTCACACTATCAGATTTTTTTTTAATCGTAAGACGGTTTCATCCTTTTCGAAAGATTTTGAAAATATGCAAGCAGCACATTCTCAGATAAAG
Source organism: Tribolium madens (assembly GCF_015345945.1). Classification (NCBI taxonomy): domain Eukaryota; kingdom Metazoa; phylum Arthropoda; class Insecta; order Coleoptera; family Tenebrionidae; genus Tribolium; species Tribolium madens. The sequence goes on along the minus strand of NW_025400985.1, from coordinate 13,075,575 downwards.
AATTTATTTAATTTCTTGACGCCAATCTTGGAAAAGTTTATATTCACGTTCGTACTGACTTTTTGATTTTTCCGGCAGCAAACTAGCAGTTGCCGAGGCCGCTGCTTCGGTAATCTCGGGTGGAATACAAATTCCAATAAAAACATCATCTTCACTTTCATTTTTATTCATTTTTCGCAAGCCGCAGCCTCGTCTAAATGACAACTAAATGACAACTGATAGAAAGCACCTCCGTGAAGTTAGCAATAAGTAATATTTCTCTTGAGGGCAAAATTTAAATTACAGTCGACCAAAAATTTTCTACTCGCGTTACAACGCGTTTCCTCCAACATTTTCGTTTCGTGCAGCCAGATTTACACTCGAAAAATTATTAGAATTACAGAAAGCTAACATCAGCCCGTGAATAATATGAGAGTTGCTATTATCAATGTGACTAATACGCATAAAAGTCACGGCTTGGTAAGGTGTGTATAAAAGGTCACTTAGCGTCATGCAAATATATACGATAATCCGTGTTTTAGATGTGGGAGTAGAAAAAAAATAGTACTTTTTTTGTTAAAACTTATAATATTTTAATTTATATCTTTTTTCATTTTTTTTTTTATTTGTTTATCAAACATTTTATCGATAACTGTTTATCGCAGAACACTGATCTTTTTTGTATATGATAGAAAATTAAATCTTCTTTCCAACGGTATCAAACATAAAAGGTTATCACTAATAAGTCCGGAGTTATTGGCAATAGACCGCTCCGGGTGCCAAAAGTCAATCAAACTCTTGACAAAAATCAAAAAAATGTCRACTTTAAAAATTGATCCATATAACGTTTTTAGATTTCTAGTGATTTAAAGACTCAAAAAAGTGCATAAAACGTTATTGGGTCAAGATTTAAAAATTACAAATTTTTTGAGTTTAAAAACGCTTGAAATATGGTTTCACTTGCATTGTGGTTTCTTTAAACCATAGCAGTTTTTTTTATAAATGTATATAATAGTTATTTATTCTACGAGTTTGAATGTAAATCGGGCGCATTATTACACCGAGTGGATTTTTAAACTACGAGCGTAACGAATGGTTTATCATCCACGAGGTGGAATATAGCGTCCGATTTACACTCAAACGAGTTGAATAAAACATTTTATTCTTCGAATTAGACTCAACAAACTTGCTTTAAATCTGTTAAAAATAATCTGACGTAAATATAGTCTTTTAATAGGTGTTAATTGTACGTTAATTTGACATTTACAAGTCAGGAGGCCAAAATAGTTATTTACATTCGTGTGCCATTAACTTACATTTTACAGTGCGAAATGAATTTGAATAACGACGCGCAGCGGAGTGCTTTAATAATTGAGCACTGTAAAATGGTTAACGCACAAGATTTGTATTAAGCTTTTTGGCCGACGTTTAAACAAAAATCCAAAATTACAAAATTCAGAATTAATGCAATAAATATGTTTGACACAAATATCACGGTGGCTATGCGCTCTAATGTCAAACAATTAAAAAAGACGCAAAACGTCTCAGACATAAAGTTTTAAAGTGCCAAAATGTCGAGTGATATTAGAGATAATAGTGATAATAGTGATAATAACCCACCAGAAATCAGAAGCGCTGCACAAAATGCTTCAACCGAGCTATTGCCCCAAAAATCGCGAGCAAGGTATGAAGCGCAATACAATGTATTTTTAAAATGGTGTGAAGAAAAAGGGGTTAAGTCTTTTACTGAAAATGTCCTGTTAGCCTATTTCACTGATTTGGTAAACAAAAATAAAAAGTCTCTATGGGCAATTTATTCAATGTTAAAATCTTGTATTATGCTAAACAAAGATATTGAAATATCAAAATATGGAAAATTAGTAACTTATGTTTTTAAAGAGGAATACCCTAAAAAAAGTAAAATTTTGGATAAAGAAAATTTTGAAGCTTTTCTGTCCCAGGCCCAAAGTAACAGATCGTGTTTTTTTGAGATATAAAAAAGGCAAATGTTGTGCTGTGCCTGTTGGTATTAATAGCATTGGCAGCATTCCACGCAAGATCGCTGAATTTTTAAAGTTAGAGTATCCTTCCCAATACACAGGACATTGTTTTAGAAGAACCTCAGTGACTTGGTTGGCAAATCGAGGAGGGGACCTTCTAACTATAAAAAGACATGGGGGGTGGAAAAGCGGTAAAGTAGCAGAAGGTTATGTTGCTGAATCACTAAAAAGAAAGATTAATGTGGCCCATATGATGACAGAGCCTGGAGCATCCACTTCAACTGGGCCATCCGCTTCAAAAAGGCCCACTTTTGAAGTAAATATGAGTTCTTTCAACAATCCAAACGTTGAAACTACAACGACAACAAGCAATCAGATAATTCATGAGCTTTTCTCAAATGTTTCAAAATAGCACAATTAATGTAAACATTTATAATAATTGTAACATAAGTAAATGAATTATATGTCAAACAATTAAAAAAGACGCAAAAAACGTCTCAGACACAAAGTTTTATCATGGTTAACTTGGTGGTGACTTTATGCTTCAAAATGTTGAGCGATATTAGCCCTGTAACAAATGCAAGATTTGTTTAAAAGACAAAATAGTAATTTTGGTTTCCTTCAACGTTTTGACCATTAAAAGCAAACAATAGTCCCTTCTCGCAACAGACAAGTGTCGTCCAGATTTCGTTCTCGGAAGACCGACACTTTAGTTTAGTTATTTTTCAATAAATTTCATGTTCAGGAAAACATAAATATGTCCAAATTAGTACAGCTTCTTTTGAATTTGTCTGACCACCCCCGACGACCGCCCCTAACGGTCGAAGCGCTCGACATCCGCTTGGGGAACATGTGGTCACTTCTTAGAATCGCGGATCCTTTTGTCATCTTTTCGTTTCTAAATTAATCAGTGGAACCAAATTACTATCGCGAATCAGAGGGAAATATTCACATGCTAGAAATATAAGGGATGCGGTCCTCACCAAGATATTGAATGTTCCACCTTATTTTGAGAAAAGACCAGCTAGACCACACAGGTGTCAGGACTTCGCAACTCAGGTAGTTAGTCAAATGGACAGTTTGCAGGAGAGTTGCTAGGTTCTGGTCATCTTAATTAGACGATGGAACATAGTCTAGATCGGGCGGTACTGTAATTGTTTTGTACTCGTTGATTCTTCGTAATTGTAAACCGTCACGAGTTCTCGGAAGATGATCCATCAAAGTCACAAAGACTACAAAAGAGCTAGCCTCTCTCTAGGCTCTCGCGCTTGTTCGGGTTAGAGAGAAAAATTTGGCAACAGTGTTTAGACCGGAAGTTTCGTCCAAGGGATGCTTCCAGGCAATTGGACAAGGAAGTGTCCCCTCATCGAAGACGAGCTTTCCTAATTTCAAAATTTCGTTACTTAGTCAGTTCTTCTTTGATTCCGATTTCGAGTAGTCTTTGCGACGAAAGTAATTCACGAAATTGTTTAGTAACTTACCTTTTTTTTTCTTTTGCTTAATTTTTGGTGTAATTTCAAGTTCTTTTTGTTGATATTTCTTTTCATTTTTTTTGTTTAAATTTATTAATAAACGGGCTGGTTTTGCTGAAACCTGAGTTTCATTTCGATGTGTGAGTGATCCAAAGGATTACGTCGCAGAATCGCCCTCAAAGGTAAGCAATCATTTGCTATAGAAAATCGGCGGAGCCCAATAAGATACCCACAACCACAAGAGAAAAATCCGCGCTACCAATGATTTTTTTTCTCTCGTTTGGTTTTTTTTCATTACTCAAGTTAAATCCACGCACCAGTCTTGTTAGACTGGCACAGCCCCATGTGTACTTCACCAGAAATCAGAAGTGCTGCAGAAAATGTTTCAACCGAGCTATTGCTCGAAAAATCGCGAGCAAGGTATGACGCCCATTACAATGTGTTTATAAAGTGGTGTGAAGAAAAAGGAGTTCTAAGATTTAATGGTTGTGTATCGAGCATTTTATTAAAAATGTTATCATCTTACAAATGTTTTTTTTTTCTAACAAATGTATATAAAGATAATTTTCGCTGTGCGGTAAAACTGTCACTTTACGCACGGCTAAGCCACGACCGTCCGTAAAATACCCAGGTGACTGTAAATACAGTCTTTCAGTAAGTGTCAATTCTACGTTAATTTGACATTTACATTATTATTGAACTTGAACACAGCCGTGATACACGCTGCGATTTGTGGTTATGAGTTTTGCTCTAATTTTACAGTTAATTTGACAATTTAATTGGTGTTTTTTCCACCACCGTGTTTAGTGGTAAGACACTATAATACATTTCTATATGATATAATAGTGCTCCCTTGTTCAAACTAGGTGAAAATTGCGGTGTCTAATTTCTTATCGCTGGTTGCAGCGATAGGAGTTTTCCGATTAGAATTGGCTATGTGCCAATTCTTTGTTTTCAATAATCTCTCATTTTTCTTAGATTTATTTTTTGGTTTAATTATTTATCGCAATTTGCGAATACTGTAATATATTTAGCAGTACCAGTGACTATATATATCTAGACAATTAAAGAATGGTTCCAACAAAAAACTATAGATGGCGCAACCATGCCCATTGCAAAAGGCGTAGCAGCTGGGCTTATTAAGCATGAAAGCTTCAAGGTCAAGTATTGTATTCTCACGTCAAGTATTCTCTCTTCTGGGAAAGTTTTTTTGCCCGTATACAGCTTTTAAACAAAAATATACACCCGAGAAAGTCATAAAATAGAAACTAATAACGTTTTGGAAAATTAAATCCGAAAGTGTTTTCGAAAGAGTATTTTTTTGTTGTATTATTGTTGTTATTGATTTGTTTTTTTACTCTTGTAAAGGTTATGATACTGTCAATAAATTATTATTATTATTAAATTAATAAAAATCATGACTGGTTTTATCAAATTCAGGGACAGCTGCACGTAACCAACAATCAAAAATGTTTTGTTATGTGTGTGGACTGGAGAAAACCTATTGAAAACAGAAATAATTCAAAAGGACGATGAATTCTGATGGAAGGAAAAAATGGAGTCGAAGTTGGAGAAATTTTAGATGAAGGCACTACTTCTGGAAATAATTGATCCAAGAGCGTCCAGCAGTATGCCACTAAGGGAGATTCAATTAAATTAATTAATAAAAATTTTTACAAAATAAATAGTTATTTATATTATACAAGGCGATAAAATTGAATTTTATCTTTGAGAGCAATTTAGCGTCGAGGCGTCAGCCTATATATAATAATTAAAATAATATTGTAGTCAATTTGGTCGATATTTATAAATGTCAAAGTAAAATTCAACAATGGTATCTAATGTTAGCAATTAGAGCTTGTTCCAAATTTGGTGGCGAACTGACGTTGTCAAAAATGACTGAATTTTGACATTAAATATATGTTTACTATTAAAAAAAATATTGTTTATAGGCGTCGTATAAAATAATATTTCAAAACCACTGTTATAACTAGCGAAATATAGATTGTTGTTTCCAAGACGATAACTTCAATCCAAAATCCAAAATTAAAAATTCGCAATCCAAAATTGGGTAGCAATTTTACAACAATGCTAATAAAACATTGGAGAGAATTTATACCTGAAAGCACCACAACAAAACGGTCTCCGTAAAGTTTCGAAATTATACAGATAACTGGCGTGCGGCAATTTGGGGGTTGTAAATTATGTTTTTCCACTAAATTGTCATTTATGACTGATACCGATCCCAGCTTGACAGCTGAACCAGTGTTGTAAAATTCTGAAGGCCAAGTGTGCTCCGGACGGGCCTTATGTTGCAGTTCTTAATTTTCGTTGGTGCTGACTGGTGTTGTGTACTCAATTTCAGTACGCTTTATGTGAAGAAAATATTTTTATTATTATTTTATATATTTTTTTTAATTGTGAAAAATCAGGGGCCATTTTAAATAAGGTAAGTTTCAGTTTATTAAATAGATTTATTAAAATACACGGTGTCCAAATTGTTTTCGTGTTGATAAATTTCAAAAATTCTTTATTAAGATAATAACACTTTAAAATTAAACCACAAATAGAAAATCTGAGCTCTTGTCATTTTAATGTTTTAATTAGAGCCCGTCCCAACTTTTGAATTTTGAAAAACAGTTGGTCTAATCACAGTATAATAATTAAATACGATGTTTTTTAGGACGAAATTGATAAAAAAATATTAATTTTATTAAAATTGCTAATCTTATATTGCGTGCTAAATACGCAATGACGAGAGCAGTTTTTATAGTAAAAGTTTGTTTAATTTTTTAAAACAAAAATGTTATTAAAATCTTGATTTTTTTTCACTCGGTAAACGTTATACAGATAACTTTTTTAACGATGTGGCTCATTTATTTATTTTTCAATTTTAACCAAATATGCAGCAAATACAACGTCTTTTAAAATCAAAAAACGTTGTAGTTTTCTTTAAGTAACAGTTCTATTTTTTTGTCAAAAGTGAAAGTATATTTTTTTATCGATWTAAATCGTAAATTAAAGTGACACATTTTTTTCATAATTTTATTTTATCCTTGACAATAGCAACAAAGCAAAATTGTACAATTCTTTTCTGAAAACTTTTTATACCTACTAATAAAAGTCCAGTTAAAAAATAAAGAAATTATGACAAATACATAAATAAACACACGAAATTTTCTAACATTTTTTACGCATTCAATGCATAAAAAACATAATGGTTAAGTGTAAATTGTGTTTTATTTTTCAGGGAGATGTCTGGGAATAAATGTTCTTATTTGAATTGCAAGAATTCAAATAAAAATAAACCGAGTCTTCGAAAGTGTTTTTTCCCAATTAAAGATGTGGAGAGGTGTAAGAAGGTGCGGAAATGCGTCACTAGCATTGCTTAATGATCAACAGCTGAAGCAAAAATTTCTTTGTGGAGATCATTTTTCTCAAGAAGTTTTGCAGTCTTCAAAGCTTCCTCCCAATGCGTTGCCTTTTAATCACAAAGGTATGGAAGATGTGGCATCTGTATCTCCATCAAAGCCTTCCACGAGCAAAGCTTATGGTGATTTAAGCAGAACAGAGAATGAAAGTTCTGTGGCTTCTGTGAAACGACGATTATTTTTGAGGGAAAGCGAAAAATCACCTAAGAAACAGATCCATTTCATAACACCAACGAAGAAGGGAGATTGGGATTCAAAGCAAGTTAAAGTTTCATCTCCCAGTGGAAAATTTGTGGAGCAAATTGTATCTCTTCCTTCGCCGTCAACCGCCGATGTAATCAGAAATACAACTGCAAATACAAATCACTTCAGAAATGTTGAAGACTTGCCATTTTTGCCTAACATTATAACAAATATGCAGCTTAACCATAAACCAAAAACACCATGGACCGATGTTGAGAAACGAGCAGCTTTATCTCTGTTTTTTAAATCTCCAAGCGCTTATAAATTTTTGTTAAGAAATGGCTTTGTCCTGCCATCCGTTGGTACTTTAAGTGGTTGCTTAAGAAACTTTAAACTCAAACCTGGTTTGAACGACAAGCTTTTTGACAGACTTAAGCAAAAAGTAGGAACAATGGAGGATAAAGATAGAAGTTGTATATTGATGTTCGACGAAATGGATATAAAGGAAGAAATCGAATTTTATAAATCTTCAGGCATGGTGCTAGGATTTGAAAGCTTAGGAGAACTTGGTTCCAGAACTGTGCCTGCAAAGCGTGCCTTAGTTTTAATGGTGCGAGGAGTTTATACCGATTGGAAATTATCAATTTCATACTACTTTTCAAACACAGGGGTGAAAGCAGAAACAATGATCGCAATTATTAAATCTAATCTGGAAAAGTTGAAAACATGTGGGTTAACAGTGCTTGGTGTGGTTTGTGACCAATCGACTACAAACCAAAAATGTTTCAAATCTTTGGGTGTAACAACAGAGACACCGTTTTTTATGCATGCCAATGAAAAATTTTATGCCATTTTCGACGTCCCCCACCTTCTGAAGAGTGTGCGTAATAATTTAATTACGAATGATTTTATGACAGAAGAATCTTCAAGAATTTCATGGCATCATATTAAGAGTGTATATGAATTGGACAAGAGCAGTGGATCAGCCAGAGCCCTATTAAAGTTGACGGATAAACATATAAATCCTAACAATTTTCAGAAAATGAGCGTTCGCTTAGCAGCTCAAGTTCTGAGTAACAGCGTCTCCGCTGCAATACTTACAGCTGTAGAATGTAACCAACTTCCTCCAGAAGCAGCAGCAACAGCAAATTTCATAAAAGTTACGAATGACCTATTTAAATTATGCAACCGTCCCTTGTCGGATGAAAATAAAGAAGTGTTGGCAGCCTTGCACAATGGGCTTAAAGTATTTAAAGGATTACGAAAGTGTCGTGAGGGAAAATACATTTCAGTACCTTGTTTTTCTGGGATGGTACAAAGTACAAATGCCATTATCATGCTGCATAATGATTGCAAAAGTGAAGTGTTACCTTATATTTTAACAGGAAGGTTAAATCAAGATCCCCTCGAAAATTTGTTTTCCATTTTTCGACAGCGTGGTGGTTATAATAGGAACCCTACTTTAAGAACATTTACTGCAACTTTCAAAAAGCTTGTTTCGTCAAATTTATTGAATCCGCCGGAAAACGCAAATTGCAAGCCAGACGAGGACCGTAACATTTCTTAAAAAAGGAACCACTTGCTTCTTTACCACAAAGTCAAGAAGAAAGTGATCAGTCAATATCATCAACTTCGCAGTCAGAAGAATCGTCAGAAAGTCAAATAAGCTTAGAGGATTGTTCCGTTGTTTACTTTGCTGGATATCTAGCGAAAACATTGCTTGAAAAGTTTAATTGTTCAAACTGTAAAAGCAATTATCTAGGCGAAAAAAATTAAGAAAAAAAGACCAATTGTTGCTGCTACATAAAAACTATGATACAGAAAAATATGAAACTAACTTAAAAGCACCTTCACATTGCTTGAAACGATTTACAAAGTATGCCATGAMGATAATCGACAAAAATTGGAAAAAATAAGCCTGCAAAAATTTGAAGCTAATTTTTAAAAAACATTTTTTAAAATATTTGTGAAACAAGATGCCGCATCTCTTAGAAAACGAATGTCTAGAACATGTGACATTTTTAGTCAATTTACTAGTGAGAGTGACATTACATAAAAAGTGTAAAAACTTTACTCTTTCAAAAAAACAAACAGCACAACAAAAACTGTCAAAACTGTCAATCATGAAACATAATTAATCTATTAAGTATAGCGTTTAATTTTTGTGTTTTTTTATTTTTCTTGTATTTTTTTTATTTGTAGTAGGTATAAATCTAATATGTGTTTATATTTTTTTGTTTAAACCTGATAATTAATTTATTAATTAAATAATGATTGTTCTTGTGCAAAATGACTTTGTTTTTTATCTTAAAGCTGCTTCTTTGTGTTGCTATTTATTAAAATTAAGTTTTTTTACAAACATTTTTGTTATTCAATTTGCGTAAAAACTCATTTGTTAAAGTGACATCATTCACCAAAATCAGGAGAAAAATAAACTTTTCTTTCTACTGAATTAGAATAATGAAGTTCTAATTACAGATTTGCTCTTTTCAGTTAAAGCAAAAAATGTTTTTTCTTTGCAGTTTTGGCGTAAAATCAAAAGTAGTTTTTTTTCCTCTTCTAAACTTAATCCGGGAACATACTGTATAATCAACTAATCTCTCACGATGAGTAGTATACAAGAGTCCAAAATAAAAATTTTAAATCAATTAATAATTTTGACTTTTCAGTTACATTCACATGGAAATGTATTTATATAAGTAATGTACTCCTAGTTTTTATCAGCCAAAATCATAAAGAATCTAAAAATTGAATTTTTACCTGTAACATTAATAAATCGCAAAATTAAACTTTTCGTTTTCTAACTACGCCACTGGTTTAGCAGATACGACGCGTATTGGTCCTACGCCACCTAGCGGTATTGGTCCCCAATTAAAATCTTTAAATGTCTATATTCTATAGTCACTGGCAGTACTATATAAATTTATTTATTTGTGTTCGCGCGTGTTGCTATTCGTCTAGTATAATGACCGATTTCAACTATTGCCATTGTTTTAAGAAAACTAGTGGAAATAACTCTACCAAATGTTATAGTTGTAAGCTAAATCTGCACTTAGGATGTATTAACCTCACAGAGAATGAATTTGAAGTACTTTCAAAGGTTGGATCAAAAAATTTAAAAATTGTCTATAATCGCTGTGATGTTGCGTTATCTTTTGTAGCTGAATTGCGTCAAGCAATTGATTCATTAAAAACCTCTCTAGATGACAGACTCAGAAGGATTGAGGCTTCAATTAATTCAGCAATCTTTACCCCTCTTAAACAAGAAGAAATCTTGGCCGAATCTGTTGACAGATCACTGCGAGCATACAATGTAATACGTTCTAATGTCCCGGAAAATATGGATAAACCTGACGTTGATCTTGCAAACGATATTCTTGAAACTATTGACCCCTCTGCAGTTGTCTCACCTGAAGACGTTACTAGATTGGGAAACGCTGCCACTAATAATCGGCCGCGTCTTTTGCGTCTTCATTTTAAGTCGGTTCAAACAGCAAAATTGGTTTTGAGGAAGCGGGATGCACTTAAAAAAAACCTGAGTTAAATAAGATTGGGTTCGTGATGATAAAACCATGCAACAATTGGATTATCTAAGTAATTTAAATGTTGAACTGAAACAACGACGTGAAAATGGAGAAAGGAATATTACAATAAAATACGTAAATAATGTGCCACGAATTATAAATTCTAATTAAAATTCGCAAAATCTGYCAAACTAGATAAGTCCAACATCTCTAATTATACGAAGATTTATTATCAAAATGTAAGAGGAATGAAAACTAAAGTTGAGTGCTTTTATAGGAATGTATTTGAAGCTTTCTTTGACATATTGTGTTTAACTGGAACCTGGCTGGATTCTGACGTTTTCAGCAGTAAATTATTTCCTTCCTTCTACGGCGTGATTCGATCTGATAGGAAATTTTTACAGGTAAATCGCAGCAGAGGTGGAGGATCACTTATTGCTATTAATACGTAAAGATTGACGTTTTCTGCACTTGATTTGTCTGTTTTTTTCTGTTGTCAGCTTAGTAGATATCTCGGATTGTAAAATTGCAAATTTATCTTTGTGTTTTTATTTTTTTTTTGCATATACATGCCTCCTGACGTTCCCATTTCTGAGCTTACAATTTTTTTAAATTTACTTGAACAATTTACTAGCACTTTTGATAAAATACTTATTTTCGCGGATTTTAATATACCTAATTTATCTGAAGCAAATGCAAAAAATTCCAAATCAAATATAATTTTATGTCTGTATCTAATACTTTATGTACTTTATGTCTGTATCWAATCTTAAGAAATTTAATAATATTTACAATTTTAATAATCGTCTTCTAGACATATGTTTTGCACGTAATCTTATTATTAAACTCTATGAGGATAACCAGCGCTTTTTAGAGATTGATAGGCACCATCCTGCTTTAAATGTTAAAGTAAAAATTAATAATTGTAATATTAGTAATTTTCCTCTTTCTAGTAGTGCTAAACTGTACAACTTTAAAAAAGCCAATTTTCCAGATTTGTACAAAGAAATGTGTTCTATTGACTGATCTTTTCTCTCAATCATCGTTGATGTTAATTATTGCTGTACAGCCTTCTATAATCTATATACCAGGTGAATAAAAAGTATGGAACGAACCGTTTTTCTCGTAAACTAACCACTTTACAAAAAGAATAATTAGTGTAGCGTAAAGTCCAATTAAAATGTGACCATTTATCAAGAATAACATTTTTCGAAATTTCTTTTAGTTTTCGGGTTTTAGAAAAAATTTTTTTTTTAAATGGCAACCCACCAAGATAATTTTTTAAATTAAAGATTATGATCTAAAAATGACCTTTAATTAAATAAAATTGTTTTTAACCACTTACTTTTTTTTTAAATTAATTGTTAAAGTTGCGTTCCGAGCTCATCACGAAGATTTTCCGAACTTAACCGAAGTGGTTGTTTCATGCTTTTCATCATGGGAGAGCGCTGATTTCTATGCAGGTGCTTTAGGGTGGTTTCGAATGGACTAAAAATAGAAGAAAATGATTTGTTTTTACATTTTTGATCCATCCGGAACCACTCCAAAGCACCTGCACCAAAAACCGGGCTCTCCAACGACCAAAGTCATGAAACGACTCCCTCGTTCAAATTCGGAAAATCTTCGTGATGGGCTCGGAACGCAACTTTAACAATTTATTAAAAAAAAAGTACTGACTAGAAAACAATTCTGTTTAATTAGAGGAAATTTTTAGATCATAATCTTTAATTAAAAAAATTACCATAGTGGGTTGCCATTTAAAAAAAAAWTTTTTTCCAGAACTCGAAAAGTAAAAAAAATTTCGAAAAATGTTATTCTTGATAAATGGTCACATTTTAATTGGACTTTACGCTACACTAATTATTTTTTTGTAAAGTGGTTAGTTTACGAGAAAAACGGTTCGTTCCATACTTTTTATTCACCTGGTATATATAAAGAGGCTTGTCCTGACTGACCTATCAACCCACAGCCTAAACCGCTGGAGACAGAAATTTCAAATTTTTACAGTAGATACCTTTTATAACGTAGGCATCCAATAAGAAAGGATTTTTGGAAAATCAACCCCTAAGGGGGTTTAAATGGGGTGGTGAATTCGAAGTTTAAAAGCTATAGCCATGAAAATTGGTATTTAGGCTTTCGGTTAAGGAGAAGAAAACTACAACTATTCCTGGCACACTTACTTATAATGAAAAAAAACTTAGTGATCCTAACGACATTGTTAATCATTTTAGAAATTATTTTGCTTCTGTTTATAATACAAATAATGTTAACACGCAGTTTGTTTCTAGTTTTAATGGTTGAAAGAAAAAAACTTTTTAAACATTTGGGAATATTATTTGATGCTAAACTTACATTCAATGACCACATAAATACTACTATTAATTCTGCTTACAAAACCTTAGGCTTTTATTAAGAAATATTAAATCTTTTTGCGGTGTAGAGTTTAGTTTAAACCCAAATAACTCGAGAATGGTACATTTGGGCGATATGGGACAAGAGTACCTTTTTTATAAAAAATGATTGGGCTTTAGATTTTTGGCATCAAAAATACGTATTAATAGGCTGAAAAAAAAAAACTGGAGGGGTCCCATTATCACCGTAAATGTATAGCTTTTACAAGACTTCCGTTTATATGATATAAAAGAGTGTCTTTTTGTCCCTTGACGTAGGAGGAACACTTGTAGTCTCGTCGCCGATAAAATAACATTTAATTCAGTAGTCTTTGTAGAAATTTTAATAAACTTATTAGTAAAAATCGGTTTTGAATTTTACAAAAACCTATTTAGCGCAGTCAGTAGGATTTATTTGGGATTGTGCGTATCGTACGGGCAATTTTCGTTTCAACGATTGACCGAATATCCAAACCCTTGTTGGCTTGAATTTCATCGTGTTGGAGTGGATCAAGAATCCCAGTCTATCGCAGACCCAAACGGAAACTACTTTGAAGCCATCGAAATTTGGAAAAAGTCCAAATTTGCGAAGAGGACCGCTCTGGGGAAGACAAAAATCGCAGAACCAGAAGTCAACTTCATAGTTATTTAGGCAGGAGATGTCCAAAATCACCTTACTTTTAATGTGAGTACAATTTATGGACGATTTAATTGCAAATTTTGAGAATTTGAACGTTAATCTCGCAACTGACTCGAGTTCCAATCCTTCATCATTAGAATCAATTCAAAATTTCAATTCTAACTTCAAAGTTCAATTAGACAAGTCGGAATTTCTTAGAAAAGAAGTTGCTTACCTCGGGCACGTTGTAACTCCAGAAGGTGTTAGACCAAATCCGGACAAGATAAAAGCAATAAAAAAGTATCCTTTACCTAGATCGACAAAAGACATTAAAGCATTCTTGGGCCTACTAGGTTATTATCGGCGATTCATCAATAATTTTGCAAAATTACCAAAACCATTAACTAGATGTTTAAAAAAGAGGGCTAAAATCGTACACAACCAAGAATTTATATCATGTTTCGAAACTTGTAAAAATTTACTCGTTAATGAGTCCATTCTACAGTACCCAGATTTTTCAAAAACATTTAATTTAACCACGGACGCTAATAGGGGACCTATAGGAAAAGATCTCCCGATTGCTTACGCATCGCGGACGCTAAACGAATCCGAGCAAAATTATTCAGTAATTGAACGTGAACTTTTAGCTATCGTATGGGCTACGAAATATTTTCGACCATATCTTTTCGGTAAAAAAWTTAATATTATAACTGACCATAAGCCTCTTCAATGGCTCATGTCGTTAAAGACCCAAGTTCTAAACTATTACGTTGGCGAATTAAACTCGAGGAATATGATTACAACATTATTTACAAAAAAGGCAAGTTAAACACAAACGCGGACGCATTATCTAGAGTCGAATTACACATTAAAGAAACAGACGCCGACCGTTGTAACCAGGCAAAATTAATTCTAGATGCTCAAATAAGTAACAACGACTTAATTAATGAGACACCTAGGGATCTAACAAATAACGACGATAATTTTTCTACTCTTGTGAATCCTGACCACGACCAATCACAAGAAATTGATGATAACACCATTCACTCTAATGCTGAAGAAAATCCAATTGTACAAATTCCCATCATTGAATCGCCTGTTAATTTCGGAACCAATCAAATTATTGTCCAAAATGTTTTGCATTCACCCACCAGGCCAGTAATCAAAATTTTATTCGGACAGAAAAAGCGTACAATTGTTCAATTTTCAAAAAATAATATGGAWAACGAAATTATCGACTTTATTAATAACCATATCGACCCAACTGTACAATACCACATATATTTTGAAGACAGRAAATTTTATGAACCTTTTTCAGCATTACTGCAAAAAATTTTTTAGGTGTCTATGTTTAAAACTTAAATTATGCACCAGCAAATTGATTGATGTTACTAATAAAGACGACATTAAAGATGTAACACAAAACTATCAATGCGGTAAAACACATCACAGAGGAATAGACGAAACGTTTCGACGAATCAGAGAAAAATATTAYTGGCCCCTTATGAAAGAATCTATCCAAACATTCGTTAATGATTGTGAAATTTGCCAGCAAGCTAAATATGAGAGAAACCCGGTAAGAATCAAAATGAATGTGACCCCAACACCAACAAAACCTTTCGAAATCCTACAGCTGGATACTTTTACCTTAGAACATTGCAAATTCTTAACAATAATTGATAGTTTTTCGAAGTATGCACAGGCTTACTACTTAAATTCCCTAGTAAGTACTGAAATAGTWAATAATCTGTTAAACTTTTTCTCACATCATGGGGTTCCAAAACAAATAACGGTAGACAACGGTACASAATTTAAAAACTCAGTTATTGCAGAACTTCTTGGCTTACACAAAATCAAAATACATTTTTGTTGTCCAAATCATCCACAATCTAACGGGATGGTGGAAAGACTACATTCCACCCTTACAGAGCATGTTCGAATCCTTAATACAAGAGGTTTCCTAAGAACACCGATCAGTATGAAAATGACATATGCAATTTTGGCATACAACCATTCAATACACTCTACAACTAGVTTGAGACCAATAGATGTTGTTAACGGCCATATCAGTAGTAATGACCCATTTGATCAAGAAATCGACAAAATTCTCATAAACGATTATATAAATCAACACAAAGAACGATCCAAAATTCTCTATTCAAAAATCAACAAAGACCTTGCGCAAGAAAAAGAAAAACGAATAAACAAGGTTAACAAAAATCGTGACAAACCTAGTCTGTTTAAACCAAAACAAAGGGTTTTTATTAAAAAACACTTTAGATCAAAAACCGCAAACAAATTTGGCAAATCATCAAAATTAAAATCAAGTAATATTGAACAAAAAAAAATGTAGTAACTGAGGAACAGAGTAAAATTTAAATGGATAACCTAAAACGTCCGTTAAAAGAAACTTATAAATTTTAATTAAACTCATTCAAATATTTTTTCAGGTTACCGGTCATCCCTTAGAATTTAAAAAATAATCAAAATAATTTGGCGACCAGTATCAGAAATCAAAATTCGCTATCTGTCAGGTTGATCGATAAATTTAATGTTACAGTCCAACAAATAGCCCATAACGATAAAATATTAGACACAAAAATAAACCAAGTTGCATCCATCCCAATTGCTCTGCCCTACGAATTCGAAATTTATCACTTGTACTCAGTCCCTGTATGGAAAGGTAGTCAGTTCCGAGTAATAATACCAAAGTCAAAATATTTGGCAATGAATAWATTGTACTTCTCATTTTCGAGTGAATCCTGCCTAAAGATGTCTTCCGGAAGATTCCTATGCGAACAATCATCTCTCCAAGATTTCAACTCTCAAGGACCCTGCGAACTACAACTATTAACTCTGAGCAACGTCACCACTAAGTGTAGAAGCCTTGACATCAGTTTGGACCAACCAATTACAGAGAGACTTGAGGAAACTAATCAGTGGGTCGTTGTGACACCTAAGGAAGAAAATATAAAAATGCAATGTCACCATCAAGAGGAAATTGTTAAAATCGGGGTCGCCTACTTAATTGACTAGCGTACACATGAACTACAAGATTTGAAGACAAACTTCCTAAGTAACAACCCAGAGATGTCCTTTGAAAGCATTTCCCACACACCCAGCATTTGGACAATTATAATCTACGGACTCGTAGTAATTATTGGCGTCATAATTTTCTATAGGAGGACCATTTCCAAGTGCCGTAAACAAGGGTCACCAAAGGAAGTACAATCACCATTGGCGGAGGTACAATCACCTTCAAGGGGACAAATCGCAAATATTCCAATCCCTCGTTAAATCTCGGCATTTTCATCTTAGGGGGGAGGTGATATGTCATCGGCCAGTGTCCCATCCC
>NW_025400985.1:13038240-13054437 GCF_015345945.1 Tribolium madens | reverse complement strand
TACATATACAAATGTTTTGAATACATCCTTCAAAATACTCATTTATATAAGTCTTTAAATTCCTTCCACACCTATTCTACCAGATCTACAGAATTATGTATAAATAATATTAGATTAACCCGTTCTAGAAATGCAACAAATTATTATTGCATTAAATTTTATAACTGTCTCCCTAACCATGCCATAAATAAATCCTCTCCTAAACTGCTCTTAAATGATGTAAAGAAATATCTTCTCTTTAGATCATTCTATTCGATTGAGGAGTTTTTAACTGACATTTTAACATGATGATTTTGGTGTTGTTGTTAAAATGATGTAATTAAGTCACTAGCTCTGTTTTTTTTGGTACCCAACGTATATCTAATTAGTAATTATCAAGACCCACTGATCTTTAACCGACACATCTGTAGTTTCATCAGCTTCTATAGCCACAGAATTTGCATTTTTAATTTCTTCAATAATTAGGTTGCGAGCGACTTGCAACATGGAATCCAGTCACTCATTCTGAATGGTTTTTGAAGTTCCTAGAAATCCAAATTTTTGAGTAGACAAATGTTCTTTAAAAACCTTATCGATTTCAACAATTGTTTGATTCACTACTTTCATCGTGTCCTTCTAACGCCAGTTCAAAACTACCACAAAATTTTATACAGTTAATAATTCGATTTAAACAAGATTCGTTGCGACAAAGTTCCTTGAAAGAAAAACAAACTTAATTTGAATGTTTTTTAAAATAATTTTATGTGGGAATACAGTGTCCATAGCGCCTCCCTGCCAAAGCCGCYCCTGGTTGATTTTGTTTGAATACCTATTATATTAATTTGTTTTTAGAGTACAAACATAGTTTTAGTGCATAAGCAATCAAGCAGCTCAAGAAAACAGATGAAGAAGGTTACGCAATTATTGACAAAATAATCAAAGTCTGTTGTTCAGGAATAATACCAATTGATCAATAAAAATCAATTCCTACTTAATGTTTTTATTAATAAATAATACACATTTTTATTTATTTGACGTCCCATTTGTACTGGATAAAATTTCCTAATATAAATCAACATTTTCCTAACCGGAGACAACTTCATCCCAAATAGGAACAACTTCCACGTCTATGGGTGATTGCAGTTTTCTTCAACTGCAATGGCTTTTCTTGTTGTAAAATACAAGACAATCACAATGAGCTGCCAAATTAATATTTCCATTGTTGTCGCAAATTATCCAGGGTGTAAGATTTTTTTTCTTTTAACCGTTGTGAATGCATTACCTGTCAATCATTTTTTTAATCAAACTTAAATAAAATGATGTAAGTAAAATTGTACCTTTCCCATTCTTAGAAAAGACTCTTCAAATTTCTTAACACCAATCTTTTTTTGCCAATCCACAAACTGCTTGGTTGTAGGCTTCCATTCCTTTATAAGCACACATTTCTTCATTTGTGTAGACACTTTTCGTATGGACCAAATACAATATTTGGATTCGAATTGTTTGGAAATTCCTCAACCTTGTTTGATAGAGAATCTATATTTAATGTGTAGGGATCTATACTTAATTTGGGTAAATATCTGTCTTTCTTGATCCATTTGATGAAAATATTCATCAAATTATTAAACATAAAATATAATAAAATTATATTTTAAACAGTGACTAGTTAAATACTTGCCTGATACCTAAGCTTCAAAATTTACACACTAATCATTAAACTAAAAAGAAAAAAATGCATAAATTATTATTTTGGTAACTCAATGCACTGATGGTGCAATTGTTTCAAAGTTTTTTCACCCAGTCAAGAAGCCAAACCTGTCCCTCTAGAACGGACCCAGTCTTCAAGTCTCAACTTAAAAAACTTTTCAAACGGTGTTTTTCCACAAAAACTCAAGCTCTCTATTATTAAACCTTTGTTTAAAAAAAAAGATCCTGGACTGATAGAAAACTACAGACCTATTAGTCTTATACCTTGTTTTTCAAAGATTTTTGAAATTATAATGCACAAACAAATTTTGTCTTTTTTTAACATTAAAAATATTATATCTGAAAGCCAACATGGCTTCAGAAAAAAATTATCAACCACAACATCCATTTAAGACYTTGTCACTAAGATATACACTGCTATAGATGCTGGTAAGTCGTCACTAGGTGTGTTCATAGACCTTTCGAAGGAATTTGATACGGTCAACCATAGTATTTTGCTAAATAAACTTGAAAACTACGGCATATAACCTGCATATAATTGGTTGGAGTAATATTTAGGTGGTCAGATGCAGAAGGTAATGATAAAAAACAGTGACGGCTCGTCTGGGACGGCAGGGTCGGCCCGGCCGTACCAAATAATGCAGAAGAACGGAAAATATTTTTTAGTTAATATTTTTAAGAAAAATTTTTTTTCTTAAGCACTTTGGGTAATATCTTTCGTAATTACTACAATTTAATATTTTTCATTCATTCGGTCAGTCCAGTATAATCTATTATGACGAAAAAAAGAAAACGCTAAACTGCAGCATGGAGTCACAAGTTCTGTCGTTGATAGATGCGTACTGGGACGGCCGAATTCGTTCCGGCCGAGCCAGAAGATAAGATTGCATACGAATCGTTGCGCTCCTTTTTGTTGATTTTGTTTCTGGGTTTTTTACATTTTTATTTCAGACAAAATATTGTCTATTTGTAACTTAAAAAGGTAAATTACTGTCAATATAAAGAATTTTATCCAAAGTAATAAATTTTTCAAATAAATATTTTGCGCTCAAGAAATTAATGGTTTCTGAAACTTTGACTCTTTTTCTTGGTTCGGGAAATAAACTGAAAATTTGCCTTCCTAAAAAGAAAAAAAAACTACTGAGGCGTGACGTTTTGTGCAATGTTTTCTTTTTTTTTTAGGAAATATGTAAAACAATTATATTGATTTTTTTTAATTATTTTTAAAATTCAGTGCACCTAACAAATTTTACGTCCAAAACAAATTAGAACTGAATATTAAACTCTAGAGTCTAGTCTGTTAATAACTTTTATAATGCAATGTATTCGTTCTTTATCAATAAAAATAAAAAACCCGGTTGGCATCAACACATAATTATCGGCCAGCCGTCCCAGATGTCCGGTAGGCGAGATCGAATCGAAGCTAACCGATGTACGCAGATTGCAATACTCGAGCTGACTCGAGAAATGTTTTGACTAGCAAAAAATGTTTAGGTTTAATTTTTAACGGTTTTTATTAGTGCATGATTGCATGTGTGCATCTGTGTAGTTTTGAGTGGTACCTGGTAGGCACTTTTTTTTTTAATTTGTTCACTTTTGCTATTTTAAAATGGAGTCCCCTGTAAGATTTAACACAAATGATCTAGTTGATCATATAGTAACTAATAAATTTAGTTCATTATCCTACGATGACAAAATTTTTATCAGAAATTTGCCCATTTCACGGCCGGCTATGAGAGACCTTATTCAGAGAAAAGCTGAACATAATCGTGCATTTTCTAAAACATTATATGACAAATTTGTTTGGTTGACGGGAAGCGAAAATAGGAATAAATTGTTTTGCTGGTACTGCTTACTTTTTTCGGAAACTAAAACTCCATATAATTCAAGTGGTTATGACAATTTAAAAGAAGTTCATCGTGCATTGTTGAAACACGAAATTTTAAAGGAGCATACCCATTCGGCCCTAAAATTTAAACTATTCGGAAAACAAAATATCGTTAATGCTTTAGACAGTGCCGGACGAGAAGTTATAAATAAACATAACGAAACAGTAAAAGAAAATCGAAAGATGATTAAACATTTAATAAATATGATCATATTTTTGTCGACACAAGAATTAGCGTTTCACGGTAATGACGAAAGAATAAATTCGGATAACCAAGGAAATTTTAAAGAGTTAGCGAAATTTGCTGCGACTTTAGATGAAAATTTTTCTAAGTTTATAGATCCGTCTTCTGTTTTTACGGGATTATCTAAAACCATACAAAATGAATTAATTGATTCTGTAGCCAAAATTGTACTTCAAACAATACACAAAGAAATAAATAGTGCATCGTGTTTTTCGTGGGAAATAGATGAAACAACGGATATTCGTTGTTTTTCACAAATGTCTGTTATTTTTCGTTTTGTTCACGATGGCAAACTATTAGAGCGGTTTCTTGGGTTTTTAATGTTAGTGAAGGTCGAGCTGCAAATGACATTTTTAATGTACTGATTCATAATTTTTCAAATTTTAATATCGAAAAAAAATTAATTGCCCAAACATACGATGGATCCGCGGTGATGTCGGGGGAACTTAACGGACTTCAAAGAAAAGTTAAAACGKTAGCTCCACAAGCTCTTTTTACCCATTGTTATGCACACAAAATGAATTTGGTTTTGCAAGATTCCTGTAAAAGTATTAAAGAATGTAGAATTTTTTTCTAACGTATCGGGATTTTTTTTACAAAATCGACTAAACGAACCAACCTTCTTGACCAGATTTGTAAGAAAAGATTACCTAGTAACTCGGAAACTCGCTGGAAGTCTCGTATTGTAAAAACTTTATTTGATCACAGCATCTCGTTAATTGAAGTTTTTGATAACATTATAGAAAATTTGAACGAATGGGATGATCTTTCGGTAAGAGAATCCGTGGGTTTTTTATCAGCAAACGTCACAAAAGTGACCACTTTTATGACTAAATGACACAGGTAAAAGTTTTACTTTTCAGACATGGAGTAAAAACACTGTTTTCACGCCTAGGCGTGTTTACTTTTACTTGACACTTACTTTGACATTTATCACTGTTGTCTCTTTCTTGTCTCTTTCGCTTTTTCAGCATTTTCTGGAGAGGTACAAGGTAGATTATCAGCATTCGACATTTTGCACTATAAACTACACCAGTTATTCACCAGTTAAATCAATCAACACTTTCGAAATCTCAACACAAATTCCGAAACTGACGCGTGACGTTTGTTACGATCTTATTGCAAAGGGTCCTGATTATTGAGGTGATTTACTTGATTATTGGTGTGTTGCTCTTTTCGTTCCATCTGAATCGTTTGCAGATAAAATAGTATATGTTATTTGGAGTAAAAGTGAGTTTATGTGGCTCAGCTGAATCCATTTGCCTCACTCCGTTCGGCAAAATGAACGTTCAGCTTCGCCACATAAACAATCACTTTTACTCCTAATAACATAATCTACTATTAACCGATTTTGAGTTCATGTTTTTGCTTAACACTTTCAATTTTATATTCACTTACATCGATCCGGTTTTTGCGATAATTCAAACTAAATTATCCGATATAAAGTTTTGTAATGAAAGAATCAATTTGCTTTTGTCTTCTTTAAGAAAATTTCGATTTTTTAAACATATATTCTGATGTTGAAAAAATTTCACATACAAGGTGATTCTTTTAGGGCAAATATTAGAAACTTTTTAACTTCTAATGCAGATAGAAATTTGAAATTTTGTACACAACTCAAATCGACCAGTCTAAGTTCAATTAAATTATTTTCAAAACGGCTGAACTTCCGAAACTACGAGAAATTGGCGTCAACTTTAAAATTTTAAATGGTAATAACCACTTATTTTTATTGCATTTTTGAATTCTCCTCTCTCAACTGAGTAAAATGCACCTAGTTGTTAGTACTTATATGTCATAGTTTTTGTCATATGTCCATTTTTTTTTCAAAATTTGCATTTGCCGAGGTTCACTAAAAACATCACAGCTTTTGAACCTTTGCGAGTTTCCTAAAATTTTCAAAATTGTCAACTGTCAAATTGCAAAGCTTATATGATTTTTTGAAAATGATATTTAACATATAGCTATAACTCAGTTTTTCAAATAAAATGACCCCAATTTCTCAACGGCAATCGAAAGTACATCGATTTGTAGAAGGACTTTTATCAACATGTCCTATATCCATCTCTTACAGTTTCTGAAATAACACGAAAAACGTGTTTTTGTTTTTTATTTTTATAGTCAATCACGTAGGCTTTGGAAAATGATCAATACGTATTAAAGATTTAGTATACACAACACCCATCCGGAATTACGAAGAATTGAGGCAAGGATTGAGGCGGCATTTAATAATCTTTAACCAAATGAAATAATGGAATCCACTCAATCAGTTCACCCTCGAGTTTTGGACTGTTTGAAAATGGTAAACATATCGAACATCTGTATTAATTATGGTGTATCTTTATTGTATTTTACCAAAGCCTACGTGATTATATATAAAAATAAAAACAATAACATGTTTTTCGTGATTATTTTAAAAACTGTAAGAGATGGGTATAGGACATGTTGATAAAAGTCCTTCTACAAATCGATGTACTTTTGATTGCCGTTGAGAAAATAGAGTCATTTCATTTGAACTGAGTTATAGCTGTTTGATAATGATCATTTTCAAAAAATCATACTAGCCTTGCAATTTGACAGTTGACAATTTTGAAAATTCTAGAAAACTTTTTGAACCTTTGGTTATCAAATGCAAAAAAARTACTCACTTATCGCAAGAGGTTCAAGAACTGTGGTGTTTTGAATGAACCCCTGCAAGTGAAAATTTTGACCAAAAAATTGACACATGTCAAAAACTATGACAGATAAGTACTAACAACTAGGTAGATTTTACTTAGTTTAAAAAGGAGAATTCAAAAATGCAATAAAAATAATTGGTTACCATTTAAAATTTCAAAGTTGGCGCCAATTTCTCGTAGTTCCGGAAGTTCAGCCATTTTGAAAATAATTTAGTTGAACTCAGACTGGTTGATTTGGGTTGGGCACAAAATTTCAAATTCCTATCTGCATTAGAAGTTAAAAAGTTTCTAATGTAGGCCCTAAAAGAATCACCTTGTATACTTCCCCCACGTACAAAACGGCGTAAATCTGAATTAAATGATGACAGTGATATTATGATAAATAAAAAGCGTCTTTTTTGAAATTTTAGATTTGCTCATTAACCAAATTGAAACTCGATTTAAAGATATGTCCTCGCTTACTTTTTTGGAATTAGTTGACCATAATAAGTTCTCCAAATTTGATAAAAGCTTTCCAGAGAGACAATGTAACTCTTTGATTAGTATTTACAAAGACATTTTTAATAAGGAAAAATTAAAAGGAGAACTGCAAGNGATTTGCTCATTAACCAAATTGAAACTCGATTTAAAGATATGTCCTCGCTTACTTTTTTGGAATTAGTTGACCATAATAAGTTCTCCGAATTTGATAAAAGCTTTCCAGAGAGACAATTTAACTCTTTAATTAGTATTTACAAATACATTTTTAATAAGGAAAAATTAAAAAGAGAATTGCAAGTTTTATATTCCGATAAAACAATTTTTGGCAATTCATCAAACATAAAAGATATGGTAGAATTCATTTTTAAAAATGATATTATTAATGAAGTTTCGGAATTATATAAACTTTTTTGTATAATATTGTCTCTTCCACCAAGATCAGCTTCGGTAGAAAGAAGTTTTTCGGCATTAAAACGCATTAAAACATATAGCAGAAACACTATGTCGCAAACGCGTTTAAATAATTTATCAATATAAGGAATTGAACGAACATTGGTAAAAGAATTAATGAAAGATGACAATTTTTATAATAAAATTATAGATGACTTTGCGGCAGC
This sequence comes from Tribolium madens, assembly GCF_015345945.1. NCBI lineage: Eukaryota > Metazoa > Arthropoda > Insecta > Coleoptera > Tenebrionidae > Tribolium > Tribolium madens. The sequence goes on along the minus strand of NW_025400985.1, from coordinate 13,046,844 downwards.
TAAACCCCGTAGAATCGAATTAATCTATAAGAATCAATAATCTTTATTATCAGACACCATCAGGTACCACATTAGTTTGTAGTTTGCATGTTTTTAAGTATGTATTACTAAAATTTATTTTTGATTTGCAGTTCAAAACTACTCTGCATTGTGTTCTACCTTTTTACTTTATTCTATTATTTTTTAAATTTTGTTAGTATTAACAGAATAATATATTTTTGTTTTGTTTTTAGAGTTTATCTTTATTTTTCTTAACTACATATTATTGTTTTTTCTTTACTTTCATGTTCTGCAACTCCGTATTAGAATGAAAACTTAACTTTTTTATTGTTACTAATAATACGTATATTTCTTTTGTTCCTTAGCAAAACATTTTTCTCATGTTTTACCTTTCCCGATCCTTTCCTTTTCCTAGCAAAATATTTTTCTCATGTTTTACCTTTCCCGATCCTTTCCTTTTCCTAGCAAGAAGTGCTCTAAACCTCCTCGTGGTTTTTGCTGGGCGAATTAATTTTTTGTTTATTTTGTTTAATTTTTGATACACATTTACTAGCAATAAACATTTGTGTGACTTATTACAAATAACATTAGACTGAGAGCAAAAAATTAGTTTCGCTAATTAGAGCTATCCGTAAATTTGGCAGACCCATGATTCTTGATCACGAGCAAAAAACAGTAGATGTGAGTTTTTGTCGTCTGAAAAGAAAGTGATTTTGGGGTGCTACAGGGTGGTATTCTGGGCCCTTTATTATTGTTTATAGTGTACATATGAATCTCGTAAATTATGCGAATGACACCAGTTCACTATTCTGTGGGGAAAATATCCTTGATACAACCACAAAAATAAACCAACTCCTTCCACAATTACAAAATTGGTTTGATTGTAGCAATCTTCGAGGTAATGCTGATAAAACTAAATGTATTTCATTTCAACATAAAAAGGCGGATACATCAAAAAATTAATCGTTGAACAATTTTGGTTTCTTTTCTAAATTAGATCATAATACGAATTTTCTCGGCCTAGTACTTGATCAGAATCTGTCGGGGGAATTAAATATTGAATAATTCAATGGCGGGCGGTGCGGACGTGCCCACGTTAATTCTCGATGAAAGAGCTTGTAAATGCAAAAAGAAAGCAAATAATGGCCCAATTTGTAATATTTGTGCCGAAAAGTATAAGAAGTGTTGTGGTATCAACATTGGTGTTTCTTCAGCTTCGTCTGAAACCGAAATTACATCTGATATGGGCGGAGAATCAGCTGCCGCCATCGCTTTTTTACGAAGCCCATCTTTTGCAAAAATTGTGAGCAGTATCATAAAGTCAGAAACTGCTGCCCTATACTCTGAAATTGATAAGTTGCGTAACGAAGTAACTGTTCTCCGAGAATCTAACATTGAGCTGGTGAGTTTTTTAACTACTCGCCCAGTCAGTAACCCAGTACATGTCATATCAGCAGATTCCATCCATCTGGGAAACGCTATCTAAGAACAAGACTACACGTGTTTTCCGGTGTTTTCCAGGCCATGAACCTGCATTCCATTTTATTAGTATCAGCATTTTTCTTTGATTTGAATTAGTTTGAGATAATTCAACACTCTTACTGTAATCGCCGTAGAATAAAGTTGTTCTTTAAGTGTCAATAATTTTTCTTTTAAAAACAAAAATCCCTAATCAATCATCGCGATTGATATAACTTACACATCAAACATAACGCTCCGTTTTCATGTAATGAAGCTACTCTAAACAAAAACTTTGAAACTCAAAGTACGTCGAAAAAATTAATCATTTCTACAAAAAGTACGATAAGCGCGGCCAGCAGCAGAAAAGGCGATAGTTTTTTCTGTGACAACGTCGCCTGCAATAAACACAACGAATCTTAATTTTGATGTTCTCAATACAGCTTCGACGCATTCAAATAAAATTCTTTTTCAAAATGATTTCACTGAAGTAGTCAACAAAAGTCGTGCTCGAACCCCAAAAAACAATGCAACATCTACTCTACAGAAAAAACGATCTTATATGACAGGCACTGGAAAGTTTGATAATTCTAAAAGTAAAGCAGTTCCTCGTAAAGTCCACATATTTGTAGGTAATTTAAGTGTCAGCACAAATGAAGAGGATATTAATGCCTATTTTGTGTCAAAATTTCCTCAGCAGGAGTTTGATATTGAGAAGATGCCTAAACGCGAAAACGCTTTAGGTGTATCTTTTAGGGTCACTGCTGATGACAGCTTGCAATCAACACTTCTCTCAGATTCTTCCTTGTGGCCTGAAGGAACAAAAATCAAAAAGTTTACTTTTTACGCAAAAATCCAAAGCCAAGCCAAAACAACGCGGAGTCTACGTTCTCAGTCTACTACCAAAACGTCAGAAGCTTAAGATCTAAACTTAATGACTTTTACTGTGCCTGTTTGAGTGAAAATTATAGTGAGGTTAAATTAACGGAAACATGGTTGTCATCTAATATCTCCAGCCTAGATGTATTCGATGATCGATACGAAGTTTTCAGATGTGACAGAAGTGAAGCCAATAGTACTAAAGCCTTTGGTGGTGGTGTGCTCATCGCAGCTAGGAAAGATTTTAGTCCTTGTGAGGTGTCATGTGTTCCTGTGTTGAGCAAATTTTTGTAAATATGTATATAAACTCTTGTGAGGTAATAATCGGAGTTGTTTACTTGCCTCCCACTTCCGATGCAATAAAATACTGGTCATGTTGAATCTGTGACAAGTATCTGTAATCGCTTTACCAATGCGGATGTAAAAGTACTAGGTGATTATAACTTGCCCAATATCGTTTGCCAATCAGTTAACGATTTACCGGGATTTGTGCCTCTATTGTCGGTCAACAAAAATGTAGAAATTGTTGTTGATGGATTATCATCATGTTCATTAAATCAGTTTAGTAACATAAGGAATGTAAATGATAATGTATTAGACCTTTGTTTCTCAAACTATGATAATATGAATCTATCTATATGTGATATTGCCTTGTCTGTGATAGATGTGAATTATCCTCCTTTTGTTATTGAATGTGATATAGTCTGTGATATCTACAATAATTCTGTGATTCATAATTTAAAAGAAAAAAAAAACTTTAACTTATCCTGTCTAGTTTTATAAATCTTGTGAAAGATAAAAACGCTGCTCATAAAAAATATAAGGATTCCAAATTATGCAAAATTGATATCAAAAGTGCATACACTAACTACATTCAAAATGTTGATAGTGATTTAATTCACGCTCCAAGTAATATTTGGAAATTTATCCGCAAAAAAACAAATAACAATCAAATTGCTTTTCCAATGAAGTATGGTGAAGATTTATTTTCAACGCATCAGGAGATTTGTCAAGCTTTTAGTAATTATTTCTCTTCTGTGTTTGTTAAAAATCACAATACAAATTTTAATGTTTCTTATGAGTCATGTGTTAATGTGAAATGTCCATGTATCTGATGTTTACCAAGTTTTAAATAATCTAGACGTCAGTAAAGGAGCAGGTCCTGATGGTATTTCTCCTAAATTTTACAAAGAATGTAGTCAAGCACTGGCACTTCCCCTCCAATTAATTTTCAATTTGTCATTAAAATCCGGAATTTTTCCATCTGTTTGGAACGAAGCACATGTCGTCCCTGTCTCTAAATCAAGTAGTAAAACAAAAATGGAGAATTTCCGACCAGTTTCAATCTTATCTACTCCTTCAAAAGTTTACGAGTCCATAGTTTACAACAACATGTTTTCAAATTTTAAAAGCATTATCTCACCTAAACATGTTTTTTTTCGTAATCGGTCAACTGTGACAAATCTTTTAAGTTTTACTACTGACATTGTTAATGCTGCGAGTGAAAGCCTAGAGGTTCATGCTGTTTACACAGATTTCACCAAGGCATTTGACAAAATTAATCACCATATTCTATTAACTAAATTATCTGCTTACAGGATGTCAAGCAGTATGTTAAATTGGTTTCGCAGTTATTTGCTTCATAGAACTCAAATCGTTAAGTTGCACAATTATTTTTCAGATAAACAGCATCTACCCTCTAGGGTTCCCCAGGGCTCCATATTAGGTCCTCTCCTTTTTTCCATTTTTATTAATGACATATGCGAAAATTTTACAAGCAACTTAGAGTTATTCGCTGACGATTTATAGATTAATAAAGTGATAAGAAATTCTCAAGATATTTATAATCTACAACGAGATCTATGCTTATTGTCGCCCCAGTAAACACAAGCATTCTGGCCAGCATTAGGTTGACTGCTGGCACTGTTGGTAGTACGTTGGCAACATTTGCCATTGGAGTACCGGTGCATTTAAAGTGCACGATTTTCGGGAAAAAACTTAGTGGTAACAACCCTGCTATGGGCTATCGCTGGAAGTTTCTGGTCCTTGGGCCAGTGTTGGTACAATGTCGGCTCAGCAAACACGGTTTATGAACCGTTGTATTTTATAAAACAAATAAAAGTTTTCAAATTTGTCTAATCTAGAGTACATTATTCAACAAGTAACCAGTTTTCTTAACATTGTAACATTGTTACAACAAAACTTTGACATAGGTACTTTTATGTAATAACTTTTATTAATTAAATTCTTATTATACATATTTTTCAATGCATATTTCATATAGTGTCGTATAACAACTTTACGTTTGCAACAAAAATTGTTGCATTCTTTTTTATTCAATTTTTAAAGAAACCGCTGTTTTTTTTACAAGGTGCTGATTGGTTAGTTCGAAACCCGAATCTCTTGGGAGTTACGTTTTCGGCGCCGTCATTATTTTGTTCCCGCCTGCGCCTACCACCATCGCGCCATTACATTATTATTAATTTACTTAATTATTTTGTTGGTTGTCTTTCGTAAAGTAATAATAATAGTGATAGTGAGCTTTAAAAACTCAATCAATACGATGACATCTTCGCAAGGGTAAGTGATTAAACATTTGCATGTTTTTCGATCTGCGATTGATACTGCCTTGTTGTTTGAGGTTATGTTACGTTATATTTGCTTTTCTCGCGCCCATTTTAGTCATTTTCATTCGTTTATTCTAATCGTTTTCTTAAAAATTACAAGAAAAATGTCCGTTTTCAAACGAGTTAGCAAAAGTTATCGGTACAGACAAGTAAAAAAAAGTGTAGAAGATACGCTAGACTTGACTCAGAGAGAAATAGAATTAAATAATAAAGCAGTGAAAGCATCATCGTCAGTCTCATCGTCATCACATCTTTCCGAAAAAGTTCCTGTTAGTGAAAATCAAGATGGAAATGAATTTACACGAAATTTTGTTGTGTCTGAGATTTTGACAAAGGGAACTAGCCCTAACCACTGTCCTAACATTAAAATAGTGAGTTCGTCATCAACAGAATCGGATGATTCGGATGCAGAAGTATCTGATGATAACTCCAAACAAACGTCAGAATCTTTTTTAATTGATTGGTATTTTAAACATAATGTTACACAAGCTGCCTTAACTGATTTACTAAAATGGCTTGCCTTAAATCCCAATATATCCAATTTGCCTAAAGATGCCAGAACACTATTAAAAACCCCACGAAATGTTACATTAACTACAATGGGTAGTGGACAATTTTATAATTTTGGGTTAGAGAACGAGATTGTAAGAATTATTAAAAAATATGATGAAAGATATAATAGTAGAAATTGATTTTAATATTGATAGACTTCCGCTACACAAGTCTACAAAATCTTGCTTTTGGCCAATTTTAGGTAAAATAAATAATTTTAAAAATGAACCCCCTTTTGTAGTTGCAATTTTCTGTGGTGACAGTAAACCACCTTTGGAGCAGTTTCTAAAAGATTTTGTTACTGAGCTTATGAAGTGCTCACACGATGGCATTTACCTGGAAGATGAAGGCATTTATCTAAAAATAAAAGTTCGACCTTTTTGCTGCGATGCACCAGCTCCAGCATTTATTAAAAATGTAAAGGGTCATAACGGTTTTTACGGTTGTGATAGATGTTGCGTTAAAGGAGACTATAGCAACAGAAGAATGAGATATTTAGATCTTAATGCCCGATCAGAAGTGATGAAATGTTTGCAACAAAAGAAAATTCTGAACATCACAAAGGAGACACGCCACTGTCATTGCTAAATATAGGGCTTGTTACTTCATTCCCAATAGATTATATGCATTGCGTTTGTTTGGGGGTAAAGAGAAAATTAATTTTTGAATGGCGTGATGGAAAACAACATATAAAAAATACACAAAAAGCTATCTTAGATGAAAGAATGAATTTAGCAAGAAGCTATTGGCCAAGAGAAATGTTGAGTCGAAAGTCAAGATCGATTTCAAAAGCCGAATTGTGGAAAGCAACAGAATTTCGGCAGTTCTTATTATATATTGGCCCTGTGGTACTGAAAGATGTTTTACCAAAATATATGTACTGTAATTTTATGCTATTAAAATTTGCTGTGTCAATACTTCTTAGTCCATCTTTAAATAAGGAGTTCAATGAATATGCTCACAATTTATTAAAAGTATTTGTACGAAATTCGATTGAGATATACGGACAAGATTTTTGTGTTTATAATACTCATGCATTAATACATTTAGCCGATGATGCAAAAATGTTTGGTGATTTAAACAGTATAAATTGTTTTCCTTTTGAAAATCATTTAGGATACCTTAAAAGAAGGTTAAAAAAGCCCAACTTATCTCTGCAACAAATAGTGCACAGATTAAGTGAGAAATCTGTTAGGAAATGCGTGCAAAGTGAATCCAATATTGGATTGGTTTTTGTTAGTGGAAAATCTATTTCATCATTTTTTGATGTAAATGTAACTATTCAACCCGAAGATAAATTTTATAAAAGTTTGTTTTATAAAGAGTACACTTTGACGACAAGAAAATCTGACTCATGTGTATTTCTAAAAGATAATACGATTCTCAAGATATATTACATTCGCAAGCGACATGATTATATTGAAATTATTGGAAAATCTTTGTCGATCATTAAACCTTTTACGAATTACCCCACTGACAGTTCATTTTTACATATGTATGAAGTTTGTCTTGATGAAGATGCTCCGTTTTTATACCATGCCGTTAATCAGATTTTGTATAAAACTCTTTTAATTCCATTAGATCAAAATTTTGTTTGTATTCCATTTTTGCATTTAATATAATGTGAAAATGTGTTAAGATCAATTTTATCAATTTTTAAATCTTATTTCCATCTAAAAATTATGTTTTTGAGTAGCATTACATAATTATAAATATGGTAAGAAATTTATCTTTGAAAGTAACTTACCTACTGATATTTATTATTTTCAATCTTTTAGGCACAAATATTACGTTGTTGTCGAGTTTGCAGACGAAACTGAAGAAGGTGTTACCCCGGAAGCAATTATATCATCAACATGGATTATGAATCCAACGGAAAATCCCGTTTATTGTTTATGGCCAGGATACTTCAAATCCGAATGTGATAGGATTAAGGCCACCATAAATCATACTAGATTAATAGTCGAAAAGTGTGGCCAGTGTAGAGCAAATATTTTATATACAACAGGTAATGCCTTGAAGTGTTTTGTCAAAAATTCTTCGATTTTCTTCTAATTTTTTAGATAATTATCAAAAAGCTGTTAAAAAACTCGACCATTTAGAAACGCAGTCTTTTGTTTCACAAACAGAAGATGAAATTGAGAACGACGTCGTCACTTCGCAAAGAACGAAAAGGATCAAACGGCCTAATAAAATTTACGAAGACTACGAAAATATAAATTATGATTCAGATGACGATTTAATAGCGAAGCCACCTCCAGTAAAAAAAAATTAGTGTCTTCAGGTAAAACCACAGAGGCGAAAATGAAAATTTCCGTATAGTAGACAGATCTGATGAAATTAGTTTGGCAAGCACACTAACACTTGTACCCAGTTGTGGTTCTAGTAGTGCTGGTACTATTACTAGAACTACTTCTCCACGTGATTGTAATCAATGCAAACAAAATGAAGGTGGGTTATTAATGTAAATATGACGGGGCTCTATTAAATATATTTATCATTATTACTGCTTATATGAAGACCATTCTCACATCATTACAGACTATAAAAGACGATATGAAACATCTAATAAATATTAATGTTAATTATTGTAAGAATAGTAAAGAGATTGAAATTATTAATGCAGAAATCGAATGTTACAACACAAGAGAGGAGCTTCAAAACTTTAATAAAGAGTTGGGGAACATCGAGAAAATGTCGAATGTGGTTGGTATTTTTTTGAATATCAACAGTTTTATAAATGAACAAGATATACAGGTTTCAGCATTTCAAGTAATTGGGGGGAAAGATGCATCAGAGACAGTATATAGAATCATGACCAAAATTATATCCCATTCTCTTTCGCTGTCCTATAATTGGTCAGGAAAAAATAAGAAATATAACTTCTCCGAATTAACAAATGTTGTGAAAATGATAACTCGTGAGTACTGCTTTTAAGGGAATTTATTTTTTGTTGGCATGTGTTTTGAAGTTGCTGTCAGAAAAAATCCATTTGCACGCAATGCATCATCAAAGCAAATTGAGGATATAATAAAAATTTGGCTTAGAAACGCTGGGGACAGAAACGGCGGCAGAAATAAGCGTAAGC
>NW_025400985.1:13012690-13038066 GCF_015345945.1 Tribolium madens | reverse complement strand
AATTTATATAATATATATTTATATAATAATAATTTATATATTATGTATTTTTAATTTTACCTATCTTGTAAACCCGCTGGCCCTGCATTAGTTCTTACTACCGGGCCTTTAATGGCCATTTTATGGTACTTTAAAGTAATTCGATTCACTGACAGAAGCGGAATTATAACGAGCCATTGCTGGAACTGCTGGCTGAGTGTTTGGCGGCCTTGTGGCGGCCAGAGTGACCTATAGGTAAAGGTCCATTGGCGGGTGCCACACTTGGACCGTTGTCGAACGTTCTGGTAAAAATTGCATTGGCCAGAGTAACCCCATAACGTTTGTGTTTACTGGGGCAGTGGTGAAATGTAAATCATATGGTACTAAATAGCGACAAATGTCAGGTTATCAATTTTAGCAGAAAGTTAAAACCAACAATACCTCAATACATAATTTATGGTAAAGATCTCAAAGTTGTGTCTACTATTAAAGACCTAGGAGTCATACTTGATTGTAAATTATCTTTCATTTATCATTACGAATATATAATATCGAAAGCTGGTAAAGTGTTAGGCTGTATAAAAAGATTTACTAATGATTTTAGCAGTATTCGTACTATAACTTCTTTATATAGCATTTGTAAGGTCTGGAGTATGGCTGTATAATTTGGCTGTAATTTTACGTACCGCATATTGATCGAATTGAACGTATCCAAAAAATATATATTAACTCTCTTAAATATAAATTACCGATAAACATTAGAAATTCTTATAATTTATGTCTATGTTACCTTGGTCTGAAGGAGTTGGACTCTCGTCGAAAGGTTCATTGTGTTTGTTTGTATATAAGTTATTAAATAATATGTGTGGTGCACCGAACATTCTTGAAAAAGTTAGTTTTAATGTTCCTCAATATCATCTACGGAATGCTCCTTTATTTGATATTCCTCACTGCAGCACTAATTATGCTTTATTTTCACCATTGAATACGTATAAATAACGTTTCATTTTGCTTAGCTTAGCCAGTTGCTCATAGTAGTTGCTCACAGATAATCGCATAAAGTCAGTTGCCTGTTAGATAGTGCTTATTGTAAAAAATTAAAAATAAAAGTTTGTTTTTTTAATAATTCCTTCAATCAAAAATCTTACATTGGCGCAGTCAGTCAGTAGGATTTCGTGGGTTTTTCGTGAATCAAAAAAGTGTCGAAAAATCGGTGGTCCAGCACCTAACCACGGAACCGTTGCCCAGAAAATAATTAAAGTGCCATTTTTCAAACAAGAAAGAAAAGTGCTTCGTTGCTCCAGACTTGCGACCGCTTTCTAGACTGGAGCTACCGAATAAGTACAATTTTCAAGAAAAGGAGTCTGAATTGCATCCTGCGGCACCTTTCCAGAACGGTAATCCAAGACACCGAATACAATGGTTCAAGAAAGAATCAATCTTATACTGTAAGTCGTTTATGTTCATTGTCTTACTTACCTTGAAATAGCGACAATTTTTCTATCTCTACCATTCCTAATAAAAAAGGATATTGCAGAGTTAAATCAATTAAATAAACGAACAAAAAAATGGCTCTTAACTTTAAAGATTTGAAGGATCTCATTTCAGAATATGACGGGGGTCAAGAAACTCTTAACGATTTTATTAAAGCGTGCGATTTTGCATCTGAAAATATAGCTGAAAATTTAGAAAACGCGTTACGTTTAGTTAACGCGTATTTGCAGTAAAATCAAAATTAACAGGCGATGCGAAAAAATTCATAAGTTCTCAAAATTTGCCTGATTGGGAATCAATAAAAGAATTATTGTTAGGACATTATGGAGACTGTAGAGACACAGAAAGTTTGCTGCGTGATCTCACATCCGAATTTCAAAAACCAAACGAAACTGCAAGAAAATTTGTCCAAAGAATTGAAGATTTATTAACTCGTGTACGTAGTACTGTAGCGCTAAACCCTCATTTAAATGCTGGTGCGAGAGCTGCCTTAAACGTTTCTCATGAAAAAATTGTTTTAAAAACAGTCCTTTCCGGTTTAAGCGAACCTTTCGGTTCAATTATTCGTTCACAACGTCCGAATTCACTCGAAACTAGAGCGCAATATTTAATGGAAGAAGAAAACATTGCATGTTTAAAATCATTCAGATTCTCGAAACAACAAACAAAAAATTCTCAAATGAATAACATTCTAAAAGCCAATTTCGGTTTACAAAATCAAAAGGTCGATCAAAAATATTGTTATTATTGCAAAAAAGTCGGTCATTTGTCAACACAATGTTATCGACGAAACAATCAAAATCAAACTCAGCGTCAAAATTCGGGTTATCTAAATTATAATGGACCTGGTTATACATCAAATTATCGATCCCAAAATCATAATCAATAGAATAAACCATCAGTCATTCAACCCAATCCAAATTATCATCGACACTAAAATTATCAAAATCAACGAAATAATAATAATAGAGTTCATTCTTCTTTAAACTCTCAAACGGAGACGGAATTCCGGGACGACCGTTCTCCAATTTTCGAAACGTCCCAAAACCACCAAAACAAAGACAATATCAAAATTTCGACGGATCAGCTTCAGGAAGAAATCGATTCCAAACTAATGAACCAGTTCGAAAAATTTTCGTTAAATTAAACACACTTGCGACGCAAAATCTTTATTACGTCAAGGACAAAGCAGGTGTACAATATCTTATCGACACAGGAAGTCCCATTTCCTTTGTTAGATATAACGCGATGAAAGATCGTTTAAATCCAAAATCAATAAAAAATGAAAATTTAGTAGTTAACGAAATATTTTCTGATCAAACCGTTACAATAAATAAAAGTGTTGAAATATTAATGATAGACCACACACCTCATAAATTTTATTTACTCGATGATGGCTATTTAAATTTTGACGGACTATTGGGTTCTGACTTTTTCTCAAAATTTAAATGTGTCATAGATTAAGAAAAAATGAGCGTAAAAACTAACTTCGGTACTGAAATTCCTCTATATCTCGATGAAAATTCCAACGAGATAACATTCAAAAGTACTGCAAATTCTTCAGCACCCTCACATAAAGATAATAAACAACAGTTCTGTTCATAAAACCTTGGATAAAACGCAAATGAATAATATCATTATTAAAGCTCCTCCACGTGCAATTACGACAATCAAAATACCAGTTCAAAATCCTCAAAATTTAAAAGAAGCATTTTTACCCGAAATTAAAATTGATAATCATACAAAAATACCAAACTCTTTAGTTTCGATAACTGAAAAAAATGAAACAATCAGCACAATTTTAAATGCGAGTCGATATGAAAAAACAATTGAAATACCAATTCCAAAAATTGAACAAATTGAAACAAATTTTGATTCAGAACACTCTGTACATTTAAATTCATTTCAAACAAATTTAACAAACCGTAAAATTTAAATTTTAGACCAATTACGATTAAATCACCTAAATTCAGAAGAACAACAATTTATTGAAAACTGATGCCTTAAATATCAATTTTTTATCTCGAAGGAGACACATTAACATTCACCAACCAAATTAAACATCAAATAAATTTAACCGATGAAAAACCAATTTTTTCCAAAACATTTCGATATCCAGAAATTCATAAATCTGAAGTACGAAATCAAATGAACAAAATGCTAGATCAAAAAATCATTCAACCTTCGATTAGTCCTTTTTCGAGTCCTATCTAGGTTGTACCCAAAAAACTCGATGCGTCTGGTAAACAAAAATAGCGCGTTGTTGTCGATTACCGCCGCTTGAATGAAAAAAACTATTGATGACAAATATCCCCTTCCTAATATCGAAGATTTACTTGACAAATTAGGCAAATGCCAATATTTCACAACATTAGACTTAGCTTCAGGTTTCCACCAAATAGAAGTTGAAAAACGCGACATTCAAAAAACTGCCTTCTCAACAGAAAATGGACATTTTGAGTATCTAAGAATGCCCTTTGGATTAAAGAACGCACCCTCTACTTTCCAACGAGTAATGAATAATATTATGATTGGTTTACAAGGTGAAATTTGTGCCGTTTATATGGACGACATAATAATTTATTCGACAACTCTTGAACAACACATTGAACGTTTTTAGACAAAGTTTTTCAAAGATTAAGAGATTTAAATTTAAAAATACAACCTGATAAATGCGAATTCTTACGAAAAGAAGTACTCTATTTAGGTCATGTAATTACAAAAGACGGAATTAAACCAAATCCAAACAAAATTAATGCAATAAAAAAATTCCAAATCCGAAAGATCAAAAATCAGTTAAATCATTTCTTGGTCTAACTGGCTATTACCCTAGATTCATAAAAGACTATTCAAAAATTACAAAACCTTTAACAAATCTTTTGCAGAAAAACATAATTTTTAATTTTGACGAAAACTGTTTAAAATCTTTTGAAAAGTGCAAAGAACTTTTGTCAACAACTCCAATTTTAAAATATCCTGATTTCAACGAAGAATTTTTGATTACAACCGATGCAAGTGATTTTGCAATTGGTGCAATTTTGTCACAAGGTTCAATAGGAAACGATCTCCCTATAGCGAATGCAAGTAGAACTTTAAACGGTGCTGAAACAAGGTATAGTACCATAGAAAAAGAATTACTCGCGATAGTTTGGTCTTCCAAAAACATTTTAGACCCTACATTTATGGTAGAAAATTCAAAATTATAACTGACCACAAACCACTTCTATGGCTTTTCCCGATCAAAGACCCTGGTTCTAGACTTGCTCGATGGCGTTTAAAACTTGAAGAATACAATTACGAAATAATACACAAAGCAGGAAAACTGAATAAAAACGCATATGCCCTTTCTAGAATAAAAATTAATGCGATAAACAACGATAATGACGAAGAAACCAATTCCGATACTGAAAACGAACAAAATGTTACAATAAATCAAGACATTCAAAATTTTGAAATTGAATACCAAAATTTTTTAACTTTAAGAAAAGACAAATTTCTAGTAGACTTTTCAAAAATTGAAAATTTCAATGATAACTTAGTTTTAGCTTCACATAACGATTGAATTGCCTTTATACCAGTAAATGAAAATTTAACATCTCCACATCTTAAAACAATAATAAAAGATACGTGCCCCGATCCAAATAACCAAAAATTAAATTTAACTGAACCATTAACTGTTAAACAAAGTTTGAAACTGAAAAATAGAAAATTTTATCTCATTCAAATTCCAACATTTGATTTAAAATCTTTAAGTCTCAAAGACTGTTTCAGAATTTTATACACAATAAAACCAAATTTACCAGAAAAACTTTATCAAAGAGATCCACTAAAACATTTGCCATTCGTAGATATTTTATCTTACATTTTTAGAGACACTCAGACAAAATTCCAAATTTGTCATGCCATTGTTAAAGTACCCTCACAAGATGAACGACAACAAATAATCGAAAATTACCGTATTAGTAAAACATCAGTACACAAAGGCATTAACGAAACTTTTAAAAGCATTAGAGATAGATATATTTGGCCAGGCATGACAACAGAAATCGAAAATTTCATTAAAGCATGTGATACTTATAATAAAACAAAAACAAATAGAAGAAATCTCGATTATTCCTTAGTAATCACTGAAACTCCAGATAAACCTTTCGAACATATTAATATAGATTTATTGGAAATCAATCGTAACAACATTCTTTTGACAATCATTGAAAATTTTTCCAAATTCGCCCAAGCTTATCCTGTTGAAAACGAACAAGCAACAACTATAGTCGAAAAACTATTAATTTATTTTCAACATTTCCCATACCAACACGCATTCATTGTGATGTCGGATCTGAATTTGACAACCGATACTTAAAAGATTTATCAAAAATGTATAATTTCCTTGTATTAGAATTGATAATGAACAACCAAATTTAGACTCTTCTTCAGAAAAAGATTAATCTTCTATTTCTCTTTAGTATTTCTATACAATAAATAGATTTTCGTTATACTTACACAAATCAATTATTTCAGGTTCCTCCTCAGAACAAGTAGAACACTCCTCTACTCGGAAATCGTTCCAATAAAGGCACCATCTGGTCTTTTCTTCCAAAAAGAAAGCACCGCCCGATTTTCAAATGACAATTGGAAAATTTTAGTATACAAAAATTTGACATATTTAGAAGAGTTATTTCAAAACAACAAAAACGCCCAAACGAGAATTGAAAATATGGTTAATCAGCATAAACAAAATCCTGAATTCAAATAAAAATAACACCAAATTCCAATAGATTTATACGAGGAATAATTAACGCCCTAGGTTCACTATGGAAAGTCATAACCGGTAATTTAGACTCAGACGATGATGCTTGTATTGATCGATTAGAAAAAGGTGAAATAGAAATTAAAAATTTGATAAAAAATCTAATTCAAGCCGTTTCAAGTACAATCAAAAATTTTAATGACACAGTTTCAAAATTAAAACAAGACGGAATTACATTGAATAAAGATTTGGAAATAATAGAAAAAAGACTAAAACAAAATGCCCAAAATCGTTATTGGACTGATTTTCAATTAAGTTTAATTCAATTAATTACTCAATTTTTAGAATCTTTAATGATACTAGAAGATGAATTAAACTATATAATAAACAGCATTACTGTCGCTCGTTTACAGATTCCACATCCTTCAATAATTGAACCAGAATTACTTTTAAACCAATTAACTAAAATTCCACAGAAATTCACACATGAAAATCTTCCATTGATTCCAAATCACGCAAATCTTGCCAAATTATTATTACTAATCAAAATTGAAGCTTTTCAAACGTTTAATAAAATTGTTTTTATTTTGCATATCCCAATTGTTGAATCAGCAGAATATGATTATTATCACACTTACTCTGCCATAACCAAAAATCCTAAAACAGGCCTATTTTATACCATAATCCCTGTCTACAAGTTCGTCGCCGTATCAAGAGAGAGTAAGCAATACATAACGCTAGACAAAGATGATTGTACATCAATTTCCGAAAACGAACTGAAAATTTGCTACGACCACTTTCCGAAAACCTTATCACTCAGTTTACCATGTGAAGTAACCCTTTTAATGGACTCAGTCTTGTCCGAACACTGTGATGGTATTTTAGCTTCAATTGACGACTACAATATTCAAAAATTGGCAAATAACAAGTGGCTTTTAACCATTTCACGCCCTACTACCATCACTACCATTTGCCCAAGCGAAAATTCAGTTAACGAAATTATTCAAGAGAACAGCCTTTTGACACTGAGACCAAAATGTAGTGCTTTTATCGGAAGTGCACGAATTTACGCAAGTATTGAAGACAACGAAACCATTATCATCCCGGAAGTTGAATACGATTGCTGTTCTGACCTACCCGAAAAAGAGAAAATTCCTCAACTCAAGCCTCTTCAAATTAACCATTTAAATTTGGACGAACGAAATCTCTTAGGAGGGAGGTGTTACATAGAACTTACCCCTTATTCAGCATTTTTATATTAAACTACTCAAAATGAAAAAGGAGACACTTCTATATATGTTTTTTTTTGCATAAAACTTTATGGAATATAATGCAATTCGGTCACTATATATCTGTATGATTAATTATAACTTCTCCATCAAGTATCCGCTTGCTTACTTAAGATTTACGTCAAACAAACAATCAAAACGAATTGAATTGAATTGAATAAGAACTTCATTTTGCAATACTGGGTTGTAATTCTGCTGTGAAACATGAATGAGGATGTGTTGGGTAGAAGAATAGGACAAAGAGTGTACCTTGATGCGATTCAAATAGCTCAGGCAGTGACACTAATTGAAGAAGGCTATTCAAGAAGAAGCGTAGCTCAATTGTTAAATGTGAGTCATTCCGCTATATCAAGGGCATGGATTAGAGTATGGCATTACACACAGGCGACCTTACCCTCAACGAGAAAGATCAACTACTCCCCGAGAAAACCGTTTATTAATCCGTTGGGCAATTCGCGGACGTAGAATTACCGCAAGAGTACTTCAAAATCAATTGGTAGCCGCTACTGGGACCAGAATTTCAGATCAAACGATCCGAAATAGACTTCATGAAGCTCATCTGCATGCAAGGAAACCAGCAAAGGTACCTCGTTTAACCCCAGCGCATAGAAGAGCCCAACTAAACTTTGGGCGGGTACATCTCAACTGGACTCTGGAACAGTGGAGTAACATACTATTTACGGATGAGTCCAGATTTTGTCTAGGACATAATGATGGACGAATTCGTGTGTGGAGACGCCAAGGTGAGCGTTACTTAGACTCCACTGTGCAAGAAACAGTTGCATTTGGTTCAGGGTCTATTATGGTTTGGGGCGGMATATGTTTAAATGGTCGCACCGAATTAGTGGTGTTTCGAGAAGGAACATTAACGGCTCTACGTTATTTGACAGACATTTTGGAACCACATGTTGTCCCCTTTGCTGAAAATATGGGAACCGGATTCATCCTGCAACAAGATAACGCTAGACCGCACATAGCAAGAATAGTGAGAAATTTCTTTAACGACCACAATATTCAAGTGATGGAGTGGCCAGCTAATAGTCCGGATCTCAATCCAATAGAACATCTATGGGACGAATTGAAAAGGCGAATACGGGAACACCAACCCATACAGAATCTCCAACAGGTCGAAGAACTTCTTATCCAGGAATGGGGACAGCTGCCTCAAGAACGAATTAGAAATTTAATAGAGAGCATGCCCCGTCGTTGCGCAGAAGTTATTCGAGTTAGAGGAGGTCATACCCATTATTAAATGTTTTTGTTTTCAATAAATTCGATTTTTTTAAATTAAACAATTTGAGGTTAAAAGTTTTAATTTTACTTTTTTTCTAAAAAACCGTTTCCAACACGATTTGCAATGTTACCCACTTAAAGAGTACTTTTAATTAAAACTAAATTCCAATATTTTGTTTAAATCCATAACATCTAAACAAAACGCCAATGCAATCTACAAGTGTATCCTTATTCATTTTGAGTAGTTTATAAATACCGTTTCATTTTGCTTAGCTTAGCCAGTTGCTCATAGTAGTTGCTCACAGTTAATCGCATAAAGTCAGCTGCCTGTTAGATAGTGCTTGTTGTAAAAAAATAAAAATTAAAGTTTTTTTTTAAATAATTCCTTTAATCAAAAATTTTACATACATAAACGTGAAGCAATATTTGTACCTCAAAAATGATCTATAAAATGATGTTAATTTAAATAATAACTCGTGTCCTATCTCTACAGCCATCGGAATGTGGGTATGGAAATTTGATTTTTTTGTAATAACTTTGGAACTATTTGACCAAATATTATAAAATTTGGAACATTTCCTTGTGACAACATACCTTTTGAACTGGTAGTCACGAAAACCGGATACATCTACTCAATTTCCGGTTACAGCAGTTGCAGGTCACATTTTCTGTGTTTTTCCATTTTTTGGCTCTCTTAACACCAATTTTTTATTTCCTAAATCGATAGAGTAATCAATTTCGAATAAAAAACGCATAACCTTTAATACCTCTAAAGTGGACCGTTTCAAAGATATTTTCATTTAAACTGAGGACTGCACAACGCTGAAATCAAAAAGTAGGAATTTTGCATAAATGATATCCACGGCAATAAATGACCATGGTCTTACAAATCGCTGTCAGGCATCTGTCAACTTTGACATTGGACGATTCTTGGGCGATTAATTGAAAATATTTCATAAAATAGTTTACTTCAAACTCCAAACGTAATCTACAATAAATCCAAATCGATCTCGTAGCATTTGATTTATAAAAAATTCACAAAAATTTATCACTGTCCAATTATTATTTATTAGTTCCAATCAGTAGGTATTTCATGAATTAAGGATTAAAGACACAAGTAGTTGATACAGCCCCTTAAATTCCTAAAACTGCACAATAACGTACCTACAAGGAGGCATTTACTAACTTGTGTTTCGAAGACAAAACGGCACCACAATAATTTTTGCATCACATTCACTTCACTAGTTATTTGTATGGACACGAGTTATTATTTAAATTAACATCATTTTATAGGTCTTTTTTGAGGTTCAAATATTGCTTCATATTTATAAATAACCCTCTATACTCGTTTTTGGATTTAATATATTATATTGTCTATGCTAATTTTTTTATTGATTAAAAAAATGAAATTCGCTTCGTATGCTACGCACTAGTGTACATAACAATTATTGTATCCAAATTAAATTTATTTTTTAAAGGTAAACACGCACGTAATACGCTCGATCGTGCAGCGCTTAAACTTAATAACGAATAACGCATTTTGACTTTTGAGCATTTTCCGAGTTTTATTACTTTATTAGGGTCGGAATGATTTGTGGTAAGTAGCCAATATATGTACCTGGACAAAGCATTTGAAGGTTTGAAAATGAGAGGATTTATGGCATCTTTACCACAAGGTCTATAAACCATTGTTGTTAAAGTAACACCCCCCCCCCCCTCATTTCAAGATATTTTTAATGAGTTTCTTAAAGCTTGTTCACTGACTATAATCCCACCTTTGTTTGCAATTAACTTAATGACGCTTCTATAAAACACCTCTTAATCTATTAAAATATAACACATAATGGAATAGATTATTTAGGAAAACATTACAACTTGTGTTCGAAAAATCGAAATCCCTGAAAAACCACTCTGGATAGTTCCCTGGCAACTCATTAAATAAAAAAAAATGCCTTTATCGTAACATGGACTTTATCTGTCTAGTGGTCCAAGCATATAAGTGAAACTTCTACTAGCAAAATTCTGTCAGTAAAATGTCACTTTTATGACGTTCGGAAAAATATCTTATTTAGTGTATCAGTTGGTTAGTATTTACATCATACTGGAACAAAGAAACAAGAAAAAATATGAACTCTAGTTAGCGATAGCTAAGTTTAAATACAGGGTGTCCCAGAGCTCCGTATTTCTTCGATTACTTTGATAGTAAAGAAGATAACGAAATGCGTTTTTTTTTGGACGATAGACATTCGTTTTTTCTATGGTCCAAAAATATTTTCGTTATTATAGGTAATTCTATATAGGGTGGCGCAACAAAGTTCTTATGGAACACCCGGTATATTATGCGCTTATTTGAAAGACTTTTTAATTCTATGAATATACATATTAGGTTTTATGGGTCTATCATGAACCGTTTATCATTTGTGGGCAATTTTATGAGAAAAAATTACCATTTTTGAAAAGTCACAACAGCTTTGCTAGAAAGAAAAAGTGAATAAAAACAATTGCAACCATTTTTACTAAGTCTGGTCCAAAGTTATTATGGTAGAAATTCAATAAATCTTTTGCAATTACTGCAGAGTATTGACATTAGTAAAATGTAAATTATCTTGATTTTTTCAAATGAAACACCCTGTATATTATTACTTTATCGTGTAGAGCTTTTAATAGGCTTTCTAGCGCTGTCATCGCTCCTCGAGACGTAGGTCATTCTCTCGGTCCAGGTCATCTTCAACAGGTTCATGCTACACACCTCCGAAGTCGAACAGGGAGGAAGTTGTGCAACCTAGGGCGGAATCAACACCAAATCTTTGAAGGAGAATTCCATAGAGACGCCATTAGTAGATAGTTTATCTCAGGTAGAAGACCGACAATTAGGCGGGAGGGGCACAATGACGGTAAGCTTGAGAGACCATCATATAAATGAATTTGATCCACTGAGTGAGTAATGATGTCACTAGTTGGCTATCGAAAATCGATGAGATGATAAAAGTTTATAATTGGCGAGACCAAGACGTTTGCCACATTGCGCTAAATAAATTACGGGGGGCGGCAATCACGTGGTACAAAAGTCTCAAAGCGAATTGGTCGGAATGGAAACTATTATTGCAAAATACGTTTCTTCCTTCACGCGATTTGCATGCAATGATGACCAATATGTTGCAATTGAAGCCTCGTAGTCAGCAGAGTTTATTCGAGTACACATACGAAAAATTAGCGTTAATTCAAAAGATGAATTTAAACCTATCTGTCACGGATGAAGTAAATTTGGTTGTTGGCGGAATCGTGGGTAACGAAAGTTTAAAAATAGCTATAAGAACAGCAGGAATTAACGACGCTACGGCATATTTGAAATCTATCGATACGATGAAGCCTACCACGTCTGATTCATCAATGCATTCAAAAAAAAAATAAGTATTTCCGTTCCGGTCCGAAGCAGCCAAAACAACGATACGGAGAATCAGCAGGTCCCAGTCTAAATACTGATCCGGAGAAACGTGACGATAACTATTCCGGAAAAGACGTTGTTTGTTTTAAGTGCAACCAACTGGGTCACCGTAAATATGTCCCAACAAGGCCACCGGGTCTGGGCCTATTCGGTGTCGTTACTGCAGAAAATTGGGGCATATCGAAAAAGATTGTTTTAGAAAACAAAGGAAAGAAAACGCAAATACGGGCTCTGAAAACAATCAAGTTCAAAATAAAAATGTTTACGTCGTGTCTAGAGGCGATAGTAACAAATTTTATAAGACCGTATTGATTAACACGGAAAGATGCAAGGGATTTGTAGATTTCGGTAGCGACTGCTCTCTGATAACACGTGTAGCAGTACACCAGCTGAAACTTGACACGCAACCACTATCGAACGACGGATTTTGGTGGCGGCGAAATTTTAACTAAAAATTAAATTGATTGTTTCGTACAAGTAGATGATGTCATCTAAATATAGAAATGTATGTTATTGAATTTTGTTTGCCGAATGTCGACGTAATTATCGGGCAAAATTTCACCGAGGACAATACAATTAAATATGAAAGAACAGGCAATAAATTAATTTTCAGTTACGTTACGCCATCATTACCACAAAATCCCAAGGTAAATGTTATCTCGGTCGGTGATATCAGCGAAGAGCAGCCGACACAAATCACAAATTTGATTAACGAATTCTCAGAATGTTTTTCTACTGACTCAAATAATTAAAAAACCATCCATAATGTCGACATAGGGAAAGCAGGTAAGACAAACAAATTATCGCAGCGTTTTGTTGGGATAGGGGTACGCGTTTTACATTTTCTACATTCTTTAGACCGCTCAACTTTCAATTTTCGGACAATACCTACAACACATTAATAGGTTTTTGGCCACACTATACAATGTTTTTTAAAAATAATTTTTATTATTTTTACTCTATTTTTTGTAGATGATTAAAAACCGGCTAAAGTTGTGCCAAAATGCCTCCGACATAGGTACAGATGTGGAAGTAGCGGAAACAATTCATGGTAAACATCAAAGACGACTAAAGGTTTTTTGGGGCGGAGCATCTTCGGATGAAAATTCCGATAGTGCCCTCAGTAATCTCGTGCGACCTCCAAGAATTCCTGCGAATAAATGCTCACGTAAAATGTTTTACGTGTCAGTACTTTATTTTTTCCTTTATTTGCTACATAATATACTATGTTAGTGTAAATTATTTTTAAAAAACAACTTAAATTTTTCAAATTCCTTACTACTTTGTTTAGTTTACTCCAAAATTGTTCTGTACAATTAACAAGGCAATGTCGACAAAATAGTAAATTCACCTTACACAGCTGATGACAGTCTGCTAAAGTGACGAGTTGTTATGTATAAGTTTGGATGTTTACAAACTATGCCATGAAAAAGCAGGTCTGGAGTTTCTAAACGAGTGCTTTAACACAATAATTTTTTTCATTATGCATTTACAAAAATAAATAAGTATTAGGTAGATTTTTCAAGCAACACTTGACATGTTGACAACACTTGACACTCGGACATGTTGTTCTCATAGTAGTATCATCTTCTGTAATGTAGTGTTTCATTTTCCGGACTCAAATAAAAATTGTAGGATTTCCCATAAAAAATCGAATTGTTGTTTTTAGTTGTCCCTGATGTAAGTCTTCAAGAGAATGACAATGCATCATCGTGCCTAGGTAAAAAATACCAGATTTAAACTCTTCCTGGAAAGAGAAGAAAATCAGAAGAATATAATGCCTACTATTACCAGTAAAAGTAATTTTGCAGAAGGTTTTGTAGGAAACAAAGATGAGATTTGCTTTTGCAATTTCAGTTTTATTTTATTAATATTTTATTTTTCATTATAATAAATGTTAATTGTCGTAATAATTATTTTTCTCCTGTTATGTAAAGGCTGTCTTTTTTTAAATGGAAATGCCAAACAGCCTTAACGTTGGCATCACTAATGATATATATTCATAGTTATTTCAATAAAAAAAAATTGGGAATACCCATTTTTGACTTTAATTTAAATTGTCAAAAAAACGTCAGTCTGTTAAAATCAAAAATGCCTTCGAGTAAATTTGTTGATGCTGGGCTAATGGCCTCCATCAAAACTTGCCAGAAGCAGTTTTTAGAATTATGCCCTACTATGCAAAAAATAGAAGTAAATAAACGGTTGGCTGAAACATTCAAGGTACAAGTTCACATGAAAGTACAGAAACAAAATGCACTTATTTTTAGCTTAAAAAATCAACAATATACGAGATTTTAAGTGGAAAACAAGAGACAATAACGAAAACAAAAAATGGTAGAAAAAATAAAGGGCTTTGGTTTCATAACTCTTATTTGGGAGGGGAATTAAGCCCTCTTATGTTATCTCCATCCACGTGCCTATGGATCAGCACAGAAGCTTCCATAAGGAGACGTAAACATCACGCGCTTGCATTGGATGAAAGACATCGAAATTGAGTGTTTGAGCTTCCAAAATTTTAATATAAAATCGTATTTCGCCCGTAAACTAACCAATCATGGTGGATCAATGGTGTGAATTTTCGAGAGTGCATATAAAGACTTTAAACGTATATTTCGTTTGCGTGTATCGCCCTCCAACGGGGAATTTTCACTTGTTCTGTCAACAGGTTCATAAATTATTCGAGAATATTGATCTAAAATGTACGACAATACTTACTGATGATTTTAACATTAAATTTAATGTTGGTGACTCACTAGAAATTGAACTCTGTAATTTAATGTGTGAATATGGTCTTAAACATACAGTCAACTTTCCTACAAGAAGTCAAAATTGCGTCGACAATATATTTTCTAATATAAAGCCAGTACGATCTATGCAAAATAATGACTTAATGTCCGATCATGTGGGCATTGTACAAGAAATATCTAATCATAAAGTCATTAATAAAAAAATATTAAATTTTACAGGTCTATAACTAAGTTAGGCCTATTTAACCTGTTTCATACTCTTACTGAGATTGACTGGTCATATATTAAGGATACACAGTTAGACATTAATGCAAAATTTGAACACTTTATTAATATTATTACTAAATATATTTTAATTGCTTTTCCAAAAGTAAAATCTACCGGTAAATGTCGGACTGTAAAATGGTTTGACCACGATCTTGAACGTATGCGCGATCAGTTAAAAATTCTGGATGATATTGATAAAGTGTCCAAAAGTGAGGCTTCTAGAAAAGCGAGAAATGCCTATCGCAAATTATATAATAAAACAATCAACACTAAAAAAATTAATTATAATCAAGCCTATGTTATGAATTCTATTAATCGCACTAAAGCCTTGTGGAATGTTATAAACTCGGGAAATGTTAAAAAACATAAACAAAATTCAAACTGTGACATTAACTGTAATGATTTAAGTGTTTTCTTTACTTCTATTGCTAGTAATCTAGCAATGAATCTTCCTACTCTAACCCTTAGTCCAATCACTTTAATGACTAAATTTCTTAAAACAAAAAATGTAGAAACTGATTATTTTGTTTTCTCCGAGGTATCTAGTGCTACGGTCAGAAATATAATTGATAACCTTAAAACCAGTAATTGTTTGGATATCTATGACATTAGTACAAAAATTATAAAATACATTCGCGATGTAATTATATCTCCTCTTACCTGTCTAATAAACCAATGTGTAACAACATCAGTCTTTCCAGACTGTTTAGTACCGGTGCACAAGAAAGGAAGTACTGACGACCCTAATAATTTCAGACCTATATCTCTGTTACCTATATTTTCTAAAATTTTGGAATAGGTATTATATTCTCAATTAAGTACCTATTTTGAAAAAAATGAAATTTTTGTGAGTGGCCAAAATGTTTTAATTAAAATTTAATTAAAAAATTATACTACTACAATCTACATCCTTCTAGCTGCAAAATGTTGTCGTCCTTCCTAACTAACAGACACCAAGTTGTCAGAATTGTGGACAAACTTTCCCATAAATTACCTATATCTCTAGGTGTTCCTCAGGGCTCGGTCCTAGGGCCCTTATTGTTTATCATATATATTAATGACTTTTCATCTTACATTAATACAAAAACCATCCTCTTTGCCGACGACTCAACGATTCTAATACAAAGTGAAAATACAAAGGATGCTATTAATCAATGTGATGAAGCACTGTCAAAGGCCGCAACCTGGTTGAGTAGTAACGGCTTAACACTAAATAGTGGAAAAACATCCAAAATTTTATTTTCCCTAAAAAACAAATAATATTAACAACTCAAATTTTGAATTGAATGTCAAGTTCGTAGGACTACAATTAGATCACAATCTGTGCTGGCAAAGCCATAAGGCCAATCTGACAAAAAAATTAGGTAAAGGCATTTTTGCGTTAAGAAATTTGACACACACCATACCAAAGCAAAATCTTCCTGTTGCCTATTATTCTCTATGCCATTGCCACATAAATTATGGTTTATTAGCATGGGGACATTCTAGCGCTATGTCGTATATATTTAAACTTCAACGTAGAGCTATCCGTATAATCACTGGTTTGATATAGAGAGAAGTACAAAAACGAATTTATCCCGTTAGGCATTTTTACTACTCCGTGTTTATACATATATAAATGTCTTATTCTTATTAAAACAAACTTAAATAAATGCCAATCTCATAGAGATATCCATCAACATAATACCAGAAACATAATCACATATATTTAAGGCTGTTAATATTCTTCTATTCTATACCACACTGTAGAAATTATTAAATAAACTTTTATAATATTTTTAATCAGGACGTTTTGCTATAAAATCATAACAAACATCACGCGTCAGTTTTAAAATTTGTGTTGATATTTGCGAAAGTGTTTATTGATTTAGTGAATTACTAGTAGTGCAAAATGCCGAATGCTGATAATTTACACTGTACCTTTCCATAAAATGCTGAAGCAGCAAAAGGAACAACATTGGTCATGTTATGTCAAATGTCATGGTAAATTTCAGGTACTAAGCGTAAAAACAGTGTTTTTACTCCATATCTGAAAAGTAAAACTTTTACCTGCGTCATTTAGTCATAAAAGTGTTATTTTTCTGACGTTCGCGGATAAAACATTTTAAACGTAAAAAATCGTACAAATTATTTTATTTTTCACTTGACTATAATTGTTTTTTTTTTTTTTCACCTTGGATACGAGCTCTATAATGAAGGTCTTTACACCCGGGACCCTAATAAAAAGCGGGCGTAATCATTATGCCCGCTCTTTACGGCCAGCAAATTTCATCGATTAATTTTTAATAATCAGATAAAAACTGGAATCATTTAGTGAAATTTATTCAACAGAAATACAATTTTATGTTATTTTTAATACACTGAATGACATTAGAAGTGGAACACCAAGAAATAATAACTATTTTGCATTAATTTTTATACAGCATGTTAGTCTTCACTAAAGCTAAAATTGATTAAAATTTCAGCTTCTTATCTCTTTGCTTTTTCTATGCAAACCGTTTTTACCTCTTTTTTTTGTTCCTCCTAAAACACTCATTTGCAGTTTAGTTATAAAGGTATCTGATTTCCTGTCACAATTTTTGACAAATGATATGGAGTGCTATTGGTTATGGTACCAGGTCACCATTAGTGTTTATTCGTGGCAATTTGACATCTGTGCGCTACATAAAGGAGGTTATGGAACCGTTTCTGGTACCTTACATAAATGGTCTTCAGGACACAATATTTCAGCAGGCTAACGCTCGCCCATACATAGCCAGGGGAACACTACAGTTCTTAGATGAAGCTGGTATCAATATTTCGCCGTGGCCTGCATGATCTCCCGATCTAAACCCGATCGAACATGTTTGGGATATGATCGGGAGAAGACTGTCCATTTTAAACCGCCCTCCACAGACTTTAGCTCAACTGCAACATGAAATTCAAGTTGTTTGGGACCACTTGCCCCAAGAGGACATTGATCATTTAATTTGGTCAATGCCCAGATGGGTAAATAAATGTATTCAGAACCGAGGTGGTCAAACACATTATTAATTCTTTACCAATAAATAGTTGATGCAAGAGGCTGAAATTTTAATCAAATTTACGTTCAGTTACGACTAATATGCTGTATAAAAATCAGTCCATAATAATTATTATTTCTTGGTGTTCCACTTCTAATATCACTCATATTTAAACTTAAAACACAATTAGAAAAGGATCCATTAAATAACTATTATCGTATCATCACCTATTATGTTCGTTTCATACGTTTGATATGAGACATTTACTACGTTTCCCTGAGGAATTGAATCCGAATTAAAAACGGTATTTGGATTGAGTCCATGTGTGTTTCCATGAAGTAGTTTGGAATCGAATTCAAATCGATTTGAATCCAGCGTCAACTGTCCGTTGACGTTATATGTCAAACTATAATATATTATTATTATTTATTGAGTTATATGATATCAAAATGAACTCAGCTGTACAATCCAGTTTGTGCATCGTGGTGTATCAATTTCTTCTATCTATGTTAGTACTTAGTACGTAGGTTAGGAAGGTTTTTTTCTGCTCCAACATCAAATGATGTTGGCCGCTTACCGCTAGAACAGAAGAAGTATAATTCGTAAAATAACACACCAGCGGAGTTGCTGGGTGAAGACAAGAAGTACAGATTGGTGGAATCGAATAGTACAACATCATTTTTCCGAAGACGATTGGATAGAAAATTTTAGGGTTTCTTCTTCTACATTTAAGTTTCTTTGTAGTCGCCTTATAACTTATTTGGAAGCAGACAAAAATTCTGTTCGAGAACCTACAACTGTTGAAAAAAAAAGTGGCTATTGCTTTATATAAATTGGCTTCTGTGCAGAGTACCGAGTGGTCGCCAATCAGTTTGGAACTAACAAATGTATGGTTCACAAATACGTATATGCATTTTGCAAAGCCGTTCATTCTGAATTCAGAACTGAATACATGGCTTTACCAAATGATTTAGAAGCTGAAGAATTAGGCCATGGATTTGAAAATATTTGTGGCCTACCAAACATAATAGGTGCAACTGATGGCACCCATAACCCAGTTTTGCCACCCCAAGATGGATATCGGGATTTTGTAAATAGAAAGGGTTGGTCTTTTTACAATGTTTTGGCCGTTGTTGACCATTTATACAAGTTCACGATTGCATTGCGGTTATTTACGATTAACGTTTACATTTGTAATTTTTAGATTTCGATATATAACTTCCAGGATGTACACATGATGCAGCTGTTTTAAAGGACTCGAATTTATATAAACATGCAGACAACCTTCTACCAAAAAGATCGATAGACATCAATGGTACAATAATCCCCTGTTTAATATTAGGCGATCCGGCCTATCCTCTTCTACCTTGGTTACTCAAGGGATATAAAGGAACGTTATCACAAGAAGAAAAATTAACAACGAAATTATCAAAATAACCCTCAACATAATTTCCAAAATCAATAACCGCGTAACACACAAAACGTTTTCCAACCAAATACAAATCGTAGATTTCCAAAACCGGTTCCAATGGAAACGTCAACCATAGGTCGAAATTATCAAATGAGACAACAACAGCATAGACAACAACCGCACAACAAAGACCCAATTATTCTTTTGAAGAACTTTACTATCAAGACGTCGAAAATCTCGAAAAACAAATAAATGAAAACATTGAAGAAATCGATGACGTAAACAATTTTGCTGAAACAAAAACCGATTCTGCATCCCAAAATTTTTGGATAGCGCCTCCAATAGACAATCAAACGTAATCGAATTAAACATCGACTACATTTCAAAATTACCTTACATAATTTTACCCGAATACAACGCAAACATGATGATTGACACAGGCTCCGCAAGAACTTTAATTAAGTCATAAAATAGCTCAGAAATTTTATCCAAGTTCAATTGTTAAAGATCCCTTTGAAATTCATTCAATTCATGGTACAACTCGACAAGATGAAAGCGCAGCAATTCCCATTTCAAAATTTTTTCAAAGACCTTACATAATTCACAAATATTATCTTGTTGATTTTAACTCCAGATACAATGGTTTAGAAGGAATTGACTTACTCAGAAAATTAAACGCTTCATTTGATTTCGGTAAAAACCTTTTTGGTCACTGATAAAATAAAATTCCATATTTATTTCGAATCAGATGAAATTAAAAAGAAAGTTCCAATTTTTTTAATCAATTTATCTCCCAGATCTAAACAAATAAAACGAAACATAAAAACAACAACATAAACAACGAAAAATATAATGAAGTAAAACCAGTCGATTATATTTGCAATCTCAAGATGCACCATGCGAACTTCAGCTTCTGAAATTTACCCAAAATTATCCAGATTGTCGAGTCCTGCAAATTCAAAAAATTAACAAAAATCAATGGATAGGAATTTTTCCAACTGAATAACCAGTAACTTCAATTTGTAATCAAGATGAGGAATCTCAATCAATCAAAGGAAGTTCAACTTCCAAAAATCGAAACCTCAAAAATAAATTACCAAAAGGAAGATTTTCACCTAGAAACTCTCCAACTCAAAAAAATTGACTTGAGTAACCTTCAACCCGTTTATCATCAAATGCAACAAATTCAACAGACCCTCCGAAAAGAAGATAGTGAACCAATTTCATATAATACAAGTATTTGGACAATTTTAATTTATATTCTGTTGTTAGCTATCGCTTTTTATCTACTCTGGAGAAAGTGTCTTTTCTTTTCAAAATTATGAAGAAAAAAATCATCGATCAAGCATCAAATCAGCCGTCAGCCATTCCAATTGAAAATTCGGTGTCGCAAAACATCCCAAAATTACCATTCTAACGGGGGAGGTGTTATGTTATCTCCATCCACGTGCCTATGGATCAGCATAGAAGCTTCCATAAGGAGACGTAAACATCACGCGCCTCTCAATCACCAAAACCTTGCAACACTTGCACTAATTTACATTATAAATTCAGGATAGAAAATTCGCATTTCAGTTTAAGTCTGGCTTTGTTAAAATCAAGTTTTAAGTCTTAGTCTCTCGAGCCATTCATTATTTTGCAAAAGTGAATTAATTGTAAATTTATTGAAATAATTGTAAAAGTGAAATTATAATAATGAAATAAGTGTAATAATAATTTTACGTGAAAATAAAAATAATTTTATCCACGACCCTTTTACGTCTGTTTGCTCGATCTTAATAATACCTGTTAATCACTAGTGATTAATGAGTCATTAATCACTCTCATTAATCACTGCTGTCAGAAGCTTCCTTGATTTAGTTATAATATTATATTGTTTTGTTACAAACAATTATTSGTTTTTAAAATTTTATCGTGTAAACCACTAAATATTTTCAATTCAGTTCTGTACATATACGTATAAAAAAAAATAAAAAAATAATTTTCCTTGACCAGATTCGAACCCGGAACTCGCGGTAGGAAGGCAACCAGCATCGACACAGAGCCATTACCTACTTTGAATGTGTGTGTCGTATATCTGTTTCTTAACAAATTAAATGTAAGAAAATTTTCCAACACAAAAGCTTCAACAAAAATAGTAGTCGTCTATAAAGTATAGTATACTACTCGCGTATAATGGTTATTATACGCTCGTTGTATAATATACTATTTTAAAAATAAATTTGTTAACGCTCACACGTTAACTCCCGGCATGTTTTTTTTAAAAAGTGGGCAAAATTTCAGTTTAAATGACTTACATGAATTTACAAAAAATGAACTTGATTTTTCGGCTTCTAGAACTTTACTGTACCAAATTTTACGTGACATCGGTTTTAAATATAAATGGTAGAAAAATTTTATGTGAAAGAAGTTACTTTTTTAAGAAAATACTTACAACTTCAAAAGTCTAGTGAAAACGTTTTTATTTTTTTAGATAAAACATGGATATTTAAGAATGAAAGTCAGGTGAGACGTTGGGTGAAAGAAGATGACATGAGAATGAATGATATCAAAATTATAAGTGAAGGTGAAAGATTCATAGTTTTACATGCCGGCTACAAGGGGGGGTTTCTTCCAAATTGCGGGTTACTTTTTTCTTCTAAAAACAATGACAGGGGCTACCACAAATCGATGAATGGGGAATTATTTTTAAATTGGGTTGAAACAAAATTAACTCTGGGCAAAATTAATAAGAAGTGTGTTATTGTAATGGACAATGCGCCGTATCATTCCGTTCTTTCAAAAAAAACAGTTTCAAAATTTTCTAATAAATTAACTCTACAAAATTTTCTTAAAAAACATAATGTACCTTTCGATGTAAAATTAACAAAAAAAGAACTTTGGCTGTTAGTAGAACCTTTGGCTAGTAATGATCAAATAACATATGTTATACATGAACTTTTAATATCTCATGGACATAATGTTTTGCGACTACCCCCATACCATTGTCCATATATCCGATTGAAATGGTGTGGGGGTTTTGTAAAACTTATTATAACAAAAATATCATAGATTCAAAATTTTTCGGGAGTGATAAAACTACAAGAGTTTGGCAAGAACCATTATCAAAATTTACAGTCTAAATGTGGGAGAATTGTGTAAAACATACAGAAAATTAAATTAGAGAGGAATGGGAAAAAACATGGGAAGCATGGATGTTTCCAATGTTCCCCCTTTAATTACATCATTTGGAAATGAAAGCGATTCGGAAGATGAGATATTATCATCTGACGACGAAGATTCGTTATTAAATGAAATAAATGAAAAGCAATCTTTTTCTGATTAACTTTTCTGTTAGCACAATTACGAAAAGTGTTATTATAATAATATGCTTATTGGGGAACTGTTTGGATTATTAAAATTATGGTGATATGATTTTCTCAAAGGGTGGGTTTTGACGTGGTATATTCTATATTTGTTGATACATAATTTGATGCAGTGTACTTTGTGACCAAAATATTATACGGGTAAAATTGCAACGGTGGGCAGTAACACAACATGTTTCTCACCATGCTCGTACTCACTTGTTACATATTTTGAATCCGCTGCATCCGGAGTTACTATTGGACAGCTGCACCTTATTAGCTTACCCCACTAAACATTGCTATAATTAAACAAGAAAATGTAGTGTACTGTCACTTGGGCTTATTTAGTGCGTTTTGCACATTTTTATCACAATACAAATATTTTTCTGACTACACATTTGAAGTTAGTTTTAATTTGGTGTGACGTTATACCATAGCACTTCAACACAATTGTGGCCCATCCTTGGACTTGTCAAAAATATTCGTTCAGAACCTTTTGTAATTGGACTGTATGTGGCACTACCAAACCGCAACCATTGGGCCAGTATTTATATGATTTTGTAGAGGAGATAGCACGTTTGCTTACTAATGGGCCAATTTCAAGTTGAGTTACAACCGGCGCAAATCTGAGTTGACATAGCAACGGCGCAGTGCAAAGATGCGACCGTCGCTTCCAGATTTCAAGTTAAATTTTGCGCGCTATTTTACAACCTCTCACTGCGACACCTTTTTAGTAGTTGCAGCGATTTGCGACCCCACGTGACTTATCAAATTTTAAGCAAAAATGGCGACCGCGAGACAAGCTTTGGCTGCTTTAGCCAACGATTTGCTTGAAAATTCGAGTGAAAGTGAAAATAGTGATAACGAAGAACAACCCGTGACACCATTCTCTATCAACGACATTCCGGAGACGCTGCTTTTTCAACGAACTCGTCTTGATAGAAACGTCTTTAATTATGTCTTGCAGATCATTTCGCCGGCTTTGTTGAAAAACACTAAAAAGGGGCGTTATTCTCACTTGACCCCCATGCACAAATTGTATGTGGCTCTGCAGTTTTATGCCACTGGAACATACCAGTGGATGGTAGGCAGTAGCAGTCGCATTTCTCAAAGTGCAACGTCGAAAGCCATTCACGAAGTGACGACAGCTTTAGTCGAGGTAGCCCCCCAGTTTATTCGTTTTCCAACGGCAGCAGAATATCCCGCTGTAAAACAAGCATTTTATGCTTTGGGAATGAGGCGACATAATGCAGGTTTTCCAAATGTTCTGGGTGCAATTGATTGTACCCATGTCCGAATACAAAAACCTTCTACCGATGCTCCAGAACAATACCTAAATCGTCATTTATATTATCCTATCAATGTACAGCTAGTGGTAAATTCTAGTTTGAAAATATTAAATGTTTTTGCAGCATTTCCTGGTTCAAACCATGACTCATTCATCTGGAGAAACTCAGCTGTACGAGACGCAATGTCTGCATTGTGACGATGGTGGTGGCGCGATTTGACTGGAAGGTAGGGGAAGGAAGGAAAAACCAGGATCACCAGATGAAACAGCTGCAAATTTCTCTGGTGCAGGAATTAGATCGTGGAACTCTGTAATGCGGATAGATATGGCTCATTAAATATAAACAATATTGTAAATTGTGAAAAAATATATTTGTCTGAAAATGTACTAAATAAATTAATAAATATTACTATAAATTGAAACTTATGAATCTTTCTTGTTCTTATACTTACCAACTTTGCAGAAGGTGTCGATTCCTCCAGCTATCCCCTCAATGCTTTCCTTTCCTATAAAAGAAAGCATTTTCTCCTCAAAAGTGTTGAGGGGGGCTGCTTCATTTTCACCTCCACCAGTTTTCTTACCTTCCCTTTTTAATGCGTTGGCCCTCGATTTAGTCCTTGACTTCAAGTCTCTAAATTTATTTTTTAAATCACCCACAGTTCGGTCACTTGGGGCAACTGAATTCACAAGTAACAGGACCTGGTCCCATGCCCTGTCACGATGGAATTGGGTTAGTGAAGGCCCTTTTAATGGCCCAAACAAAATTTCCCGACGTTTTTCAATTTCGGTAATTAATATTTCAATTTCCGCCGCTGTAAAATTTTTCGCCCGGCATTTTTTAGTAGAACTGTAAAAAACAAAGATAATTAGTTTTTTTTCGATTAGTATATTTATTATAATTGATTTGGATTAGTTTTTATTACTTTTTTATCATAA
The DNA here is from genome assembly GCF_015345945.1 of Tribolium madens. Lineage (NCBI taxonomy): Eukaryota > Metazoa > Arthropoda > Insecta > Coleoptera > Tenebrionidae > Tribolium > Tribolium madens. Next base: position 13,012,884 of record NW_025400985.1, on the reverse strand, counting down.
AAATACTTACGTTTGATTTTCCATTACACAAACAACGCACAAACCAAATGAAAAGTCAATTTAAAATTAAAATTTGACGTTTTCAAAAATCACGTGACCAGCGCAAAATTTTGCATCGCGGACGCAGCTTGCTACCACGTAGCGACGTAGCATTTTATTAACTTGAAATCGGTCGCATCTCGCGGTCGCAGAGA
>NW_025400985.1:13008052-13012481 GCF_015345945.1 Tribolium madens | reverse complement strand
GCCCATTAGCAGTGTCATTGGTTGCTGCTATGCAACTACGCCCCGCGCATCTTTGCGACCCAACTTTAAATTGGCCTGTAAAGGTTTTTGGTACGAAGATAAGCACTTTAATTTACAAATTCACAGTTTTGTGAGTGATGCTCCAGCGAGATCATTTTTGAAATGTTGTAAATCTCATGGCGGTAACTCATCATGTGAAAAATGTTATGAGAATGGTAATTATGTTAGTGGTAAAGTTAATTTGAGGGGCATTCCGGCCTCTAGAAGAACAGATAATTTATTTGCCCAACAACTATTATGTAGGCACATCACCTTTGACTCAGATACCTGGTATTAGTTTAGTGTCACTCTTCCCCATAGATTACATGCATAACACATGTTTAGGAGTTATGAGAAAGTTATCAAATTAATGGGTAAGTAGAAAATTTTCTGTTAGGCTTGGTGGGCAATGTGTTAATAGTTATTTACATTCGTGTGCGGTAACTTACATTTTACAGTGCGAAATGAATTTGAAGCACGACGCGTAGCGGATTTATGATTTGGTCAGACTCATTATTCCTCGTGAATCACCCTGTATGTTTGGTTATATACAGGGTGTTAGGTAAATGTCCTGCCAAAATTTAATGGCTTCTTTAAAATCCACAAAGGAATCGATTTTCTTAATACTCTATAGAAGCGGTCGGCAAGCCGCGGCCCGCGATTCTTTTGTAAATAAAGGTCTTTTCATTAGGAATTATTTTAATTGCGCGACAAAATTGAAATCTGTGACATCCGCGAAAGCAAGCCGTGAACGTGATGACTCGTCCCCGCCGTTGCCTCGCCGTTTTGGCGGATATCGAAAGAAACGTCCAGCGCGATGGCAATTGCCTGGCGATGCATGGACAGGTTTATACTTTTTTATTGATTGTAAGAGAAAACCTCTATATTTAATATGCCAAAAAACTATTGCTGTTCAAAGAGATCTCAAACGCCATTACGACAGCGAGCATAAAACAAAATTTGCATTTCTTGTGGGTGATTTACGGAAAAATAAAATTAACGCATTCAAATCGTCAGTAAAGAACCAACAAAATGATTTTAAGGTTAAGTTCAAAGTAACGAGGCGGGTGTACGTGCGAGTTTAAGGGTAACAGAAATACTTGCTAGGTCTGGCCGACCGTTTACTGACAGCGAACTAGTAAAACAATGTGCTTTAGTTATGACTGAGTAGGTGTGTCCAGAGCAAAAAAAAAATTATGATTTTTGTCTATCTGTCAGAACCTGCACCCGACGTACTGCAGATTTGGACAATAATTTATGCGAGCAACTTCAGGAAAAGGCACGAATATTTGAATAGTTCTCTTTAGCCACTGATGAAAGTGATGACGTTTCAGATACTGCGCAACTACTAAAAAAAAACAAATAAATAAATATTTGTAATATTGTATATCCTAAATTCATTAACTGTGATAATAACCTTTTCTTTGATTTTAAAAATGCACAATATGATATTCTAAATAATTACTTATGTCTTGTAGACTGGTCATTTTTATATGATTTGCAACTCGAAGAAGGCATTAATATATTCTACATGTACGAGTATCTTAATGAATTAATTAATTTATTTGTTCCAAAGAGTAGATCTAAGAAAAAAATTAACGATAGTTTTCCAAGGTGGTTCGATCGAGAAACCAAGTCTCTTACTATAGAAAAGAAAAAAGCGCATAAACGAGTAGAGTATGAATGGGGGGTACACAACACAACCTTGACCTTGAGACGGTCAARGTCAAGGTCACAGTGTATTTGTCTCACTCTTTCATTCAAGGCCGCGAGGTCAACGTCCTCATTCAAGGTCGCACTATATCTATCTCTCTCATTCGAGGTCAACATCCTCGTTCAAGGCCACACTGTTTATCTCTCTCGTTCAAGGTCAGTCACTTCCAAGGTTACTACCTCAAAGTACTTACCTTGAAGTTTAATAATTCTGTTGTATATAAGTTGTGGGGTTGTGTTGTAACAATATCAGTGTTTTCATATAGTGCAATACAATGACTGAAATGAAGAAACCTTCCATTTTTAATTGTCTTGGTAAGTTTTACGCAAATATAATATATTTGTACTTATTATAATACTATTTCATTATTATTTGGAGGACATAGAAGTATGTCCATTCGATCAAAAACATYTTGTGCTTAATACAAGAATGGAAAAGCACATTTGTAAGTGTCATCGAAATGAGGTGAACAAAGAAGAAAAAAAAAGAGAAGAAAAAGGAAGAGAAGGAATCATGGGACCACTACGATGAGGTAAGCTACTTAGCTTACCTCAAAGAAAAAAAGAAAGCAGAAGTGGAGAAATGCAGAAGACAATTAGAGAACTTACGTATACGAATACAGGAGGAAGAGGAGAGAAAAAAAGAGGAAAGKGAGAAGAATTTGGAAGAGGAGAGTTGGGAAAATTTCAATGAGATCAGYTATCTGGTCTTTTTAAAAAATGTAAAAAAAGGATTTTAAAAATAAATGTTTAAATCCCATACAATGTGTATTTATATRTAAGAAGTATAGTCAAGGTCATATATTCYCTCACTCACWTTTGTTAACTTTTTTCCCASTCATTCAAAGCCAAGCAGTTTTTCTCTATCKTATCCACCCTTTCAARGCCAAWKAATTATCCAATAGTAAAGATTTTGTAAAGTCAAGGTCAAGCTGGTGGGGGAATCTAAATATATAGATTTTATTGCAAGTGCAATAACAGTACTGATTTAATTCTACAAAAGCTAAGAATTAAAAAGTGAGTTTGTTTAATGTCTCAGTGCAATAGTGTTCATTGTTGGATAATGGAAGTATTAAACAAAATTGCTAGGTGCGGTCACAAACCAGTTTTAAAACCTGGTGAATTGGACGTGAACAAACGATATCGAATCGTTAATATGAGACGAACCAAGTCTGTGTTCGGTAACGCTGTGCTTGTTGATTTAGAAAATTACGCAGTTTTTTTGCCAAGAAGATTAAGTGAATATTTAACACAAGAAAAAATTGAAGAGTTACTGCAAGATCCACGTCCCATATATTTAAAATATTTGGGAAAAGAAGAGATTGGAAAAGCACAGGCAGCACATTGCTTTGAATTCGAACGTATTGATGATGAAATAATAGCAGGTGTGTAAAAGACATAATGTCAATAAATAGTGAAAAWTGTATATTTATTTTATTACAGTTAACGATAGCGCGGAGGAGTAGAATCGGAGGAATAAAAATTAGCTGGTAGCTGACAAAGTTTGTGAACAAAGAATTAGTGCTCTGTCTGTGTGTGTAAAATAAACTTTAAATAGAGTTTTATCTACTTTTAAATAATATACTCGTAAGTGAAAGAAGAAAAAAATGTGTCTTGACGATGGATTATCGTATGAAAAATATTCCTATGAGTGTTTTGATAAAAGACTTTTATCATTTAAAAATTGGGTTCATGTCAACCCTTCTCCATGGAAGTTAGCAAAAGCAGGTTTGTTTTATATGCAAATTTCTGACTGTACTAAATGCTTTGTTTGTGGAGTGATAATTTCACGATGGGAAAAAAGTRATGATGCATTTATGGAGCATAAGAAACACTCACCAAAGTGYCCTTATGTAAAGTTARTTTCTAYAGATAAAATAATAATTAGAGACCATAAAATGTCTATAATAAATGTAATAGGTTTAGTAAGTGTATTTATATTAATATATTATTTGTTTAGAAGTAAGTTTATTGAATTTATGTAAAATTAACTCGTTAACCTTGATCAGTTTCGCGAGCSCCAGRCAATACAATGAACTGTAAAGAATGTAAAAAAAAAGTTTCGTTTAATGATAGTGTACAGGTAAATGTATTGTATACCTGGAATTTTGCATATAAACAAGCTAGAAAGAATAAATGGGAAATTTTTGTTAGAGATAGGGAACACTTTAAAAGACGCATTTATTTAGTTGGTTTAGAAATAAATAAAGTGTTAGATAAAGAATATAGAAAATATATTTATAATAGTAGATTTAAKGATATGTAATATAAATTGAATAAATTTTTTTACAAAATGTMTGTACAATTATTTTGTTATTTACAAAGAAAAAAACATTTCAGAGTTAGAGATATTTATAAAAAATATTTAAACTATGTTATATCAGATGACTTAATCCAAGAATTATGACTTTTGTCCATTCCACTCCATTTCACAAATAAACGATTACCCTTTTTKCGTAAAACYTTCTCAACTAGGTAGACATTCGGATATTTAACTTTTTGTAATTCTTCAGTGTAAAAACCGCCTTGAATCATCTCTCCAGAAACATCTTGAAGGATATAAGTTCTAGGATTTGTATTTTGTACCTTCAAAACGGTAAATACTTCATTGCTCCAATTTGGGGTGTAACCTTTCTTAAATAGATGTCTATGCTTGCTGATTCGAACAAAATCACCA
>NW_025400985.1:13002863-13007952 GCF_015345945.1 Tribolium madens | reverse complement strand
TTTATTAAAGTGAATAATAATAATTATTGTTTAGATGCCCGGTGGAAGTATCTGTAGCGTTGCCATCTGTAAAAGCAATTCCAAAAAAGCAAAGGAAATGGGAGAACACATAATGTTTTTTACGTTTCCCAAAAATCCTCAGCTGCGAAAAGAGTGGATTAAACGGTGCCATCGTAAGGATAAATTAAATCCAGAGAACAAAAGGATTTGCAGTAAACATTTTAAAGAAGACGATTATGAAGACCAAATGCAAGCGAAATTAATGAATACTTTCCCTAGAAAATTGAAAAAAAATGGTAACTACGGTAGTAAATTGTGATTTAGTGTTGTTATAGTTTTTTTTTTTGGTACAGCTATTCCATCACTTCATTTATTACCAGCTGGCATGGTTTTAAAAGAAACCTCAGATAGAGTTAAACGTTGTCAGGAAAAAGAAAGAAAGATTCTTGTAGAAAGCCTAACCAGGACACCAAAACTTTCTGAAAACAATGCTCCAGTTTTATTAGGTGAATGTTCCCAAAGTGCGGCCGTAATGAACATCTTGGATGTAGAAACATCAAGTAGAGGGTTGGACAGCGACCTACGTGTAAAATTAGAAATGTTGCAAAAAGAAAGTGAAATTTTGAAACGAAAACTGTTGTCAGAAGAAAGTAATGTTGAAAAAATGAAACACCACATTACCGAATTGGTGAAGCAGTTAGAAAAATCAAATATAAATTTTGAAGACAAAGTTAAAGTCGCTTTTAAGGATTTTTTGACATCTAACCAAGTAGATATTGTATTAAAAAAGAAAAGCAGAGCTCGATGGACGCAAGAAGAATTATCGAGAGCCTTTACATTGAGATATTTTAGTAAAAGGAGCTATATATATTTAAGAGAAACGTTACACTATCCCTTACCAGGAATATCAACATTACAACAGTGGGCAGCAAATATAAATTTAAAGAATGGTATTTTAAATTCCATTCTTCAGGTTATGGAAACCACAGGCAAAGTAAAAAATGCCGTGCAGAGGACAACGGTGTTGAGTTTTGATGAAGTGAAGGTGATGTCAACATATGAGTATGATCAAAAAGAGGATGAAGTGCTGGGGCCGCATGCATACATGCAAGTAGTTATGGCTAGAGGATTGTTTGATAATTGGAAGGAGCCAGTTTATATTGCTTTTGATAAAAAGATGACAAAAACTGTGCTGGAAAATATAATTTCAAGATTGCATAAAATTAATTATAATGTAGTCGCTTGCACATCAGATTGTGGTTCTGGAAATCAAGGATTATGGAAAGAATTGGATATAAATATAAAGAAAACATATACAGTTCACCCTGACACACAAGAGCCTGTGTACTTCTTTGCTGACGTTCCACACCTTTTAAAATTACTGCGAAATTGGCTGATTGACACTGGGTTCATACTAGAAAATGGAGTGATTATTAATGCAGATCCCATCAAAGCACTGATAGAAACTTCTAACGCAGAAATTTCTTCGTGCCACAAATTAACTTCAATGCATATACAGTGTGAAAGAACGCAACGGCAAAATGTTAGATTGGCAGCAGAAGTGTTTTCTAATACCGTTGCCACCGCGTTAAAACGTTATTTACCAGGGAATGATGTAATGCTGGCAAAAAACGTGGGAGCGTTTGTCGAACTAGTGAACAATTGGTTTGATATCTTAAACTCATACACACCGTCAGCTAAAGTACCATCTAAAAAACCATATGGTACAGATATGCAGCAACAAAACGTCATTTTGAATGAGATGAAAACGACTGTAGCTGGTATGCGATGCAGAGGAAAGAACACGTTGCAAATTTTTCAAAAGGGAATAATAATTTCTATAACTTCGCTGCAGGATTTGTTTAAATATCTAAACAATTCTTTAAATGTTTCCTTCATTTTAACTCATCGCTTGAATCAAGATTGTTTAGAGAACTTATTTTCTCAGGTAGGTGCTTGGACTTAAAGTGATACATTTTGCTTAAGGCAGGTGTTTTAGTTACGTACTAGAGGCGGCCTCCACGACCACCCGTCACCTCTAAATGCCATTTATAGACTGCGTATGATTCTTTTAGGCAAAAATCCGGGGATTACGCAGACCAACACAAATGTTGAATCACCACCTGGACTGGAAGACGAAGAATATTTACTCGCAAAGGCATTAAAACAAGCCAAAATTCAAAATATCAGAGTTCCAGAACCGCAACTCAATTTCGAAGACATTCCAGACGAGAGTAGTTCTACTACTAGCTCAACAAGTGGTTCATCTGCTTCTGGCAGTGCCGTACAAGCCGAAAAGGATGGACTTATGTACATTGCAGGTTACCTCGCCAAAAAATATCTTCAAAAATACCCACATTTAGGACAGTATACCCACGGAACGGATGAAGCCAAAAACATACATTCTTATGCTGTACCTTCTTGGATACAAAGTTTATCCTTTGGTGGTTTAATTCAACCGTCAGAATCTTGGATGCAGCAAGTAAAGTTGATGGAAAAATATTTTAAAAAGCTTCATCAAGATACTTTTAACTCACGTCAAAAAATTATAAACAGAACATCTTTATACATACAATCTAAAGTAAACACCGATATACCCCAAGATCTTGTTAAAGCGTTCGCCCGCCAACGAATTTTTGTGAGAATTAAATATCTTAATGTAAAGAGAGAAGAAACCAAACTTCGTAAAAGAAAAGCCGCTCCTAGTACCTCCAGAAACATAACTAAAAAAATGAAAAAAATTGTCAATTAGTTATAATACTCAGACATCACAATTTTTATTTATTTAGGACCTCGAGACATTACTTGTGATTTTATAAGAAGATAAAATTGCGTTTAATTTATGAAATTCCACAAAATTTTTGTTTCTTATGTATTTTTTATTACATTTTACCAAAAAATTACGCTGTGTGGTTTTATTTTTACATAAGTGTGATTTCACAGTACGTTGCATTTTTAAACCGGCACGCTGGCTGACGTCACTTCCCGCGTTTTATACCTTACCGCTGATTGGCTAGAAGTTAGCAGGCAACCTATAACTTAACCAGCCTTGACAGACAACGACGTAGAAATATCAACCATTCCCGGTGCCGAACAACCATAACTACGGCAATATGGCCGACGACAGCTGGTCTCAACACTTGAACATTGCTATCGCGTAAGATTTCGCATGGGACGTGATCGGAAAGTCGAGGTCCCAACACACTCACTAAAGACTATAACGCGGGCCCCATTTCGGTTAACTTGTTTATGGGGTTATTGGCGGTTTTTATTTAAAAGCTGGTTAGAAAGTTTCTTATACCGAACTTTGAAGGTAATCAATAACATGGATATTACGATCTGGGAAATAACGCAAGATAAATTATTATTCCCAAGCAAATAAAACGAATGTAGCGGCTCACAAAAAGTCGAGACTTTTCTACTTAAGTAATTACTTTATGATTTTTTGTAATTTGGACGCATCAAGTATTTATGCTGAATAATTGATTATTGCCTGCTTTGTTCAAAAAACTTTTTGAGAAATACAGSGTGTTCGGTCCAAGTCGCCACAGCCGATAACACCTAAACTTACTTCCTTTTTTCAAAAAGTAAATATTTAAGTAACATAATTAATTCTTGGCTTTTTTAATAAATGTATCAAATTTTTTTAGCACATCCGGTATTGTCGGAAATGCTTCCAAGTTAGTTTTTCAAATACCTATGTTTTTTTTTCTCGAAACAATAATAATTGGCATGAAAAATACGGTAAACCACTATTTATTACATTTTGCGTAACACAATGCAATTAAATCTTAGAATTTTATAAGGAAATTGATCGCGTAGCCTAATTTTTAGTTTTAAAAGAAAGGTGTGAATAAAAAAATGCTTGGATTTTCTTCGACTAATAACAGAACATTCAGATTTCCATTTTCTTGTTTTTCACTAAGAACCACAGGTTTTTTAGTTTTAAGAAGCGAACCTGGTTGTCCCAGTTGTTTTTGAATTCGACTAAATTTCCAACATTTGGGTGAACTCTATTTGGGTTTTTTCTCTATACTGTCTTTCAGCTTCCGCTCTAATTTTATTGCACTTAAAAAATACTTCAAGCTGATCTACCAATTCGTCGTATTTAATTTAATTCATTATTAAAAATCTCAATAAGTTTTATTGACAAACTAGGCTTTGCCAAAATAACAATTAAACATTATCCAAGCATATTGCTTTTTGCATGAATACCTTGACAAGTAAAATCCGCCTACGTTGCAAAGTTTGCAATAAAATTCAAAAATTTAAATTGTTTTCTGAGTGCATTACGTTAAGTAAAATGTAATAAATAGTTGTTTACCGTATTTTTCATGCCAATTATTACTGTTTCGAGCAAAAAACATAGATGTTCCATTTGAAAAACTAATTTGGTAGCATTTCCGGCTACACCGGATGTGCCAAAAAAAAATGATGAAGTTACTAAGAAAGCCAGGAATAAATAGTATTATTTGAAAATTTTGTTTTAAAAAAAAAAGTAAGTTTAGGTGTTATCGGCTGGGGCGACTTGGACCGAACAGCCCTGTATAACTTGCAGAAACAATTTTTGTTTTAATACACGAAAATATAGACCTTAACATTTAATGAGTTTCTATTTTATCGAAAGTAAAAGTTTATTTGTAAATATTATGTATTACATTTGTTTTGATATTGCGTAAATTAACTTGAAGCATCTATGCTTGAAGTAATGCGGGAATTCCTAAGAAGTGATCTTTTTAATCCATATATTCTTAACATGAAACTGTTTTTATTTTATTTGCATTACTATGCAACACCAAAAACTTTTAGTCTTTCTTAATATGTGAATTTTAACTTTTTTACATTTTGAGACAAAGTATAACGCCCGATGGAGAACAATAATTGCTGTCTAATAAACTAAATAAAGGTTGATTTTTCTCAACATTGAAAATTTTACACAAAGCTTTGGAACTCATTTTCTGACAATTTTGATCTAATGGAATAATTAATTTATRAATATTTTTTGACTTTAGGTCCTGTAAAAATTGATTAAACTGTGCCTTCAAATTTTATTGAAAAGGAAACATTTTTCTCTTGATGTTTTCCGTCA
>NW_025400985.1:12998451-12999948 GCF_015345945.1 Tribolium madens | reverse complement strand
ATATTCCAGTCCAGATATTGAACAGTAATAAAGCGAATTATTAAAATTTAGTATGCTATCATTTTGATGTAGTTTTTAATATCGGATTTAAAGTTTGCAATATTGAATTGCTGAGTGCAATTTTAATTATTCATTTAGGCTAAAATTGTTACAAGTGTTATTGCAGATCTCTTAATTACCGTGATATGTCGCCACACATTTGATTCAAGTRTTTATTGAYAAGATTAAATCAGTATAAATTAAAGGAATTAAAGTTTTAAATTGATTRTACTGCAGACATTTTGTCTATTTATATCACTCAAACAAATCGATCCGCATTTAATTCMTTTAAACAGAAYCTAACTTTTAAATTTTGTTTTCAAACTTTGAACCTAATCAGTGTAGTAAATTACTAAGTATAGACAATAAAATTTAATTACTCTTACTTTATTTGGAAGTTCATTTGATTACTGGCTTAATTTTTAATTACGTATTTGGCATCACAAAAGCCGACAAACTAGCTTTACATTTGACTTCTCGTAATTGTCTCTGTAGATTCTCAAGCATTATTTATTTTGTGCTGCATTTATGCACATGGTTGCGTAATGCTGATGAGAGCTGCAAATTCCGAACTTGAGTAAATAAGTACTATGGTGTAGGATACACTAACTGAGATGTTTCAAAGCTGATGATACCCAAGAGAGCTGTTTTAAGGTATTTTATTCTTATTAGGTTTTATTGAAACATTATTTAAATATTAACACCAATGATGAATTTGCAATTTAACTGGAAGGGGAAGAACTTATTTATATTCAGAATTGAGGTTCATTCCACTGTAATGGAATAAAATGAAGTTATTTTTAGTGGGTTTTCGAGTGTTTWACCCAGAAGGAAAGAGTTTCAAAGCCGTAACTCACCATCAGTGAGACGGTTTTTTTTGCAAATTTATATTTGTGAAACGTTACTCTAAAATTGTTTTATTTACATTTTTTTGGTCATATTTTATGCTATCATAATCTTAGAAAAATATGTCACATGGTAATAACAGGCTGCAGTACATCACCGTTGTACGTGATCAGGGAGAAAAAGTCTGATCGATCGTTGATAAATTTTAAAAGGGGACAACGGTAGAGCAAGAAAGTTGCCGCAATTTCCTGCCGAACACAAACATTGTTTTACCGCTTTGCCAAGTATAAAAATAAAATATTGAATTTGAATATTATACACGGTAATGCTGAAAGGCGAGCGCTCCTCGACAAACTTGAGAAAAAGTTTGCCATCGTTTTATTTGTCTGCTACACATAACAAAACTACGAGTAAGTGCATTATATGAAAAGAAAACTTCTCTCCGTTTCCCCGTCTTTTATTTTATTCGTTATTATCTTATTTATTTAAGACACATTTATTTATTTGAGACACGACTAAATATACATCGCTTCGATTTAAACACAACATCACGAAACCGTATATCAATTACAAATTATTGTCATTGAGGTCATCCACCCACGGGAATACCTC
>NW_025400985.1:12996885-12998351 GCF_015345945.1 Tribolium madens | reverse complement strand
CTCTAATAAGAGTTTTCTTCTAAAATAAAGCAATTTGAGCTATTTTCAATCCAATTTTGCTCGATTTTAATACGGAATCAATTCAAAACTAATATATTTTATAACTATAATTGCTTCAATCTTAATTTTAGGGTAAAATAAAGCAATTTGTGATATTTTGAATTAATTTGGCTCAATTTTAAGTTGGGAATCAACCTAAATCAAAGTATTTCAACCAAATACTGGCTCTAATAAGAGTTTCTTCTAAAATAAAGCAATTTGAACTATTTTCAATCCAATTTTGCTCGATTTTAATGCAGTATTAATTCAAAATTAATGTATTTTATAAGTATAATTGCTTCAATCTTAATTTTAGGCTAAAATAGAGCAATTTGTGGTATTTTGAATCGATTTGGCTCAATTTTAAGTTGGGAATCAAGCTAAATCACAGTATTTAAACCAAATACTGGCTCTAATAAGAGTTTTCTTCTAAAATAAAGCAATATGAGCTATTTTGCTCGATTTTAATACAGAATTAATTAAAAACTAATGTATTTTAATAGTATAGTTGCTTCAATCTTAAATTTAGGCTTTAATAAAGCAATTTAATTGATTTCCAACTTAAAATTGAGCCAAATCGATTCAAAATATCACAAATTGCTTTATTTCAGATTAAAATTAAGATTGAAGCAATTATATTTATAAAATATATTAGTTTTGAATTGATTCTGTATTAAAATCGAGCCAAATTGGATTGAAAATAGCTCAAATTGCTTTATTTTAGAAGAAAACTCTTATTAGAGCAAGTATTTGGTTGAAATACTTTGATTTAGCTTGATTCCCAACTTAAAATTGAGCTAAATCGATTCAAAATATCAAAAATTGCTTTATTTCAGCTTAAAATCGATTAAAATTGGATTGAAAATAGTTCAAATTGCTTTATTTTAAAAGAAAACTCTTATTAGAGAAAGTGTTTGGATGAAATACTTTGATTTAGTTTGATTCCCAACTTAAAATTGAGCAAAATCGATTTAAAATATCACAAATTGCTTTATTTCAGCCTAAAATTTAGATTGAAGCAATTATACCAATAAAATACATTTGTTTTGAATTAATTCTGTATTAAAATCGATTAAAATTGGATTGAAAATAGCTCAAATTGCTTTATTTTAGATGAAACATCTTATTAGAGAAAGTATATGGTTGATATACTTTGATATAGCTCGATTCCAAACTTAAAATTGAGCCAAATCGATTCAAAATATCACAAATTGCTTTATTTCAGGCTAAAATTAAGATTGAAGCAATTATACTTATAAAATATATTAGTTTTGAGTTGATTCTGTATTAAAATCGAGCCAAATTGGATTGAAAATAGCTCAAATTGCTTTATTTTAGAAGAAAACTCGTATTAGAGCAAGTATTTGGTTGAAATACTTTGATTTAGCTTGATTCCCAACTTAAAATTGAGCCAAATCGATTCAAAA
>NW_025400985.1:12978251-12994167 GCF_015345945.1 Tribolium madens | reverse complement strand
GAGTTTTCGGGCCTAAAATTCAGCCAAAACGATTAGAAATTAATCAAAATAGTCTTGTTTTGGCCGTAAACGACGAATAAACACACATTTCGTTGTTTTTGTTTAGGAAAACCTTGCAAAATTATGTATTTTGTCAAATAAGTATTAAAATTGTGGTTTCTAGACAAAATGAGACGATTTGATTATATTCCAACAGCTTTTCTTAGATTTTATGCTAGAAAACATCACACATCAAGGCATTTCAACACAATACGTGTTTAAATAGCCGTTTTCAGCCATTATAATACAATTTACGCAACTTTTAATCGATTTGGCTCGATTTTAAACCAGAAATCGCTCTAAATCAATTGTATTTCAACAATGAAATAACTGTTTTCAGTCAAAATAAAGCAATCTGAGCTATTTCCAATTCCATTTTGCTTTATTTTTGCAGAAAACTGTTATTTAAGCGTCTATTTTGTTGACACATAGTCAAAATTCTTAATAATTTGAGCAAACGATTTATCAGTTTTCGTCAACTCTCCATTGACCCATCCCAATGCCGGAAAACCGACAACTGCCGACCATCGGCTCCATCCCATCGAAAACCGAGTTTGTGACATTACTTCTGAAGCACTCTGCAGATTACAAATATTTTTGAGTAAAAATAATCCTTTCGGATTTTGTAATTTTTATCCTGACAGATAGAGAAAAAATGACAACAAATCAAAATAATTTATTGAACTTATACATATAAAAACATATACAGGGTGATTCAGATAAGATAATGAGCCCGATGACGATGCAACTCAAAAAACAAATTTCATTTACGTCTTGATCTAATTTTAATTAGAATTAGCATTTACAATCCAAGTTATCTTAAGTTGCTCTGACAGTCCTTTGACAAGCAGTTTATGGTTTAAAAGCAAAAACTGTTTGCCTACCTTTTATGTTTCATTCTTTCATACATTTTGTATTGGGTTTACACCGAAAAGACTTTTCTAATTTTTCTATCATTCCGCGAGAGCTGAATGGCACTAATGATCGTTTTCTGCACTGATGTCCGAGTCACATAAGATGATAACTTGAGATCAACTTGCAAATCCTAATTTAAATTGAATCAAAGGCGTAAATGGAATTTGTTTTTTGGGTTGCATCGCCAGATCGTCAGGCTCATTATCTTATCTGAATCGCCTTGTACTGTTGACATTTATATTTCAGAAAATTGACGCTAAAAACAAATTCAACTAAAACTTTCAAATTTTCAATCATAATGACAATTTGATGTCCAAAATTCCGTGTCCACAATGTATTAAAGAACGTGACGTCATCATGTGCGATATTTTTTTTGTACCTAGTCAAAAGGCGACTAGATCAAATTTTGACTTTTAAAATTTAAACGTATCTAAACGTCACAACAATCCCTAAATCCATTAAAATACAAATTGTTGTTTAAAAATGGCATAAAGAGGTTAAATCACAAAGAATAGGATAAAAAAACTCGTTTCATATAAGACTTTGAAGCACTCATTCTTTAAAATATCTCTTGGCTACGCTACTCGTTTTATAAACTTAAATTCGTGCTTCAAGATTGGTCTTATGAAACTTGTTTTTTAATACGTATACTATTAAAGTACTCGTAACATTCGGATTTTTTGATATCATTCGAGTTCCCGAAGTATTTTACATGCGTATAGTTTAAAATTTTTCAATTTCAGCTCTAGTTTCACCGGAAACCACTTATGTGAATCTTAGTTTTTATGTTTAATATTGTTCCGTCGTAAACAAAACCGGCGTTATGTGTCCGGACGGTGGCATCTACTTTTCAGATAAGATTCAAACCCCCGAAAAGGCATGTTTTACGTCACGTCAATCACGAGTCAGTGAAAAATCTCAGTTTTTAAGTATACCACAATCGCGCAGCTGACAAATCTGCACTAATTAAACGACATAATAGTCGATATATTGAAAAGCAACCCTTCCGGATCTTAATTACGGTAGTTTATGTCGATTTTGAAAAGCCGATCGCGTGCCCTACACTTGATTATTGTTGTATTCAAACCACTAATTAGAGTGGAAATTGATATACGGAAAGGGCACGTGGCCACAACAGAAAATAGAAATCAAATCGAAATGATATTTGGGGTTGAAAAATAAATAAAAATTAATGCTTACCCGTTAGGAAATTGATGAAATCGTCGATGATAGAGAGACACATAGGTGGTCAAGTAGAGAGTAAGTCTAACCGACACTAATTAGCAAAGTATTTCTAGAGTTGCAAAAAACGGTCTCGCAGTGGCTTCGGCCCCGAGTACGGTTCACAATATCAAGTTTTATTTAATATTTATCTTTTTTAATTGTATTCAACACATACTATGGGTCTCCGTAGTTGTAATTTAAAAATGCTAAAAAAATGTCATTAAAATTGATTACATTAAAATTACTTTGTTTAAATGAGCCGTAACCCGAACTGGTAGCACTTAACTAATTTTACATTTTATTCAAATATGCAAGGATTTAAAAATTTCAGTTTAATAATTTTTATAAAATGAACTCTAGTTTATTATGAATTTTTTTTTAAAAGTTGATCGCATTTAATGAGCAAATAAAAAATTAATTATTGATTTTGAGGAAAACAATAATTGGTAGAAAACATGATTTTTTCCTTCTTCCGCACACTGTGCGTGTTTATTAACGATTAATTAAATTAAATTAAAAAATTAGGTACTTATTAGATATGTTACACAAATAACCTGGTGTATTGTTGGTTGCAGCACAAAACAAAACTTTATTTATTGAACGTTAGTAATAATACATATATATGTGATTTTTTAAATGATAAGAAAGTTATTAAACGTAAAAAAAAATAATTAACAAAGAATAAATCTGATAAAACGGCCTTGAGTCCGTCCTTGACACTTGACAGTTCCTAACCTCGAACTTTTTAAATCTGGCATGCACAATAACCTCCTTAAATGGCCTACCAAAAGACCAAAAAGGGCTCCTCTCCGTGGCTTCAGTGTGAAAAATGCCTCATCCATACTCTCATCCTCATCCAGACAGTTACAATTTTATCCAAAACCAAGTCCTTTTTAAGTCTAGACATCAAAGTGAATGAAGACATTAAAGGAGTAGTTGATAAAGACAGTTTAGTATTTTTAAGTCAAAGTGCAATTCAACTATGTGGACTTTCAATCGGGGAATGGGGGCTATTGGAATTTGAGAATTCACCTCCTGTGGCAAAAGTAGTTTGGCCTACAACCGAAAAACACTTAACTGGGGTTTTATTAACAAAACATGGTACCTCCCTTAGACTTGAGTCAATTATAATTAATTTAAATCGTTTCAGCACTGAAATTGTGTCAAGGGGAGGTAAATCAAGCCGTGAAAGTTTCAGCAATGTCTGAAATCGCACCTGAAGCTTGGAGAATCACTCTCGTGACATTAAATAAACCAAAATCGCTTGAATTCACCCCGGAGTTGACAAACAGGATTCAAAAAAGCTTCACCGAGAAGTTATTCTGTGTCAAAAACAGGATCAGTTTGATGTATTTTGGAAAAGTCCTAATTTTTGAAATCAAACTGAACACTTAGCCGATGATTTTGAGAATTTGACCATAAAAGGGAGCCGATTTTACACAATTACGAATAAAACAACTTGGAAATTATTTGGGTATGTAAGCACTAGCTTAATATCAAATTTAATAAAACACACTTTGAATAACAAAATCTATATTCACACTATTTCGACTTTACAATTTGATGGCTCAACTCATTCTGCCCAAAATCCTACATGGCCTCTCCCATTTTTAGTCGGAATCGTCATCTAATCCCGACTGCTTTGTTTTTACCAAAATAAACATAAAATATGATCGGGTTCCGATTTCGCTATGCTCCATATTATCCAAGGTTGTTACAATCGAAATCGCTTACAGTCGGCCATGCTACCCTTGCTCTACGCCCTCGTAGAGCTTTATACATGAGTCTAACCCTAAAATACAATACCTGAAAGTTTAATGAAAAGCTGAAAGAACATAGAGCTACGTGAGCCAAAAGATGGTTACGTGAGCTCAATATGTTGGTTAATAAGACTGAAAATTAACGTAGAGCTGCGTAGGCGAAGCGTAGGCCTTTGTCAGCTCGCTCAGCACGTTGCTAATGAAAACTTGTACATGAAGGCATAGGACTACCTTTGCCCAATCAGCACATTGCTAATTAACTTAAATTAGGACTGCATCAGTCCAATCAGCACGTCGCTGCTTCACAATGGCGGGCTATGTGCGCCCAATCATCAACACGTTGCTGATGAAAATCGTTAAAATACGGGGCTACGTCAGCCCAGGTAGCACGTTGCTACATTAAAATGGTGGGCTACTTGCGCCCAATCATCAGCACGTTGCCAATGAAAATCTTTAAAATACAGGGCTACGTCAGCCCAATTAGCACGTCACTAATTTCAAATGATGGGCTACATGCTCCCAATCATCAGCACGTTGCCGATGAAAATCTTTAAAATACAGGGCTACGTCAGCCCAATTAGCACGTCGCTAACTTTAAATGACGGGCTACATGCGCCCAATCATTTGTCCACATTGGCAAATCAATCCTCATCAAAACATGTACCATTCGTACAAGCTCAGAGACGTTCTGTGCAACAAAGGCTAGGTCCAAGTTCTAGCAAAGAGGAAAAGGAAAAAAAGAAAAGATACATTGCTCGATGCTATAATTGTGGTGACGGAACACATTTAGCATCAAACTGTCCCAAACCTCGTAAAATATGCATCTTGTGTAATCGTTTGGGACATGAAAGTGATGGCTGTACGAGAAAACAAACTTCCAAAAAGGTCCTGGTGTGTTCAACCGTTAAGAAAAATGATGACTGCTACTTTGTTAACTGCAAAGTAAATGGTTAATTACTTCAGGGTTACATTGACACTGGTTGTAGCGTGGTTACTATACGTAAATCGGATTCAAAACGTTTGCATCTTGATTGGGAGCCATCTAATTTGATAATTAACGGTTATGGGGGTGGCTCGACTCGAGTTCAAGGCCAACTAAAGGCACGTCTAGAAGTCGACTTGTTTGAAGCAGAGGTCTCACTTACTGTCGTGGATAATCATCTTCAAGCAGTTCCTGTCATGATCGGACAAACTTTTATTAACCAGGCAAACGTATCCTTGGTTGTCCGCAACAATGAAGTCCGAATTTTTGATGCGAGCCTTATACAGTTACCACAAATTGATGACAATTGATGACTATTCAAAAGAGGATGTGAATATACCAGCTGACCAAGAAGTACCCGTGTGTGTTTGTTGCCACGAACAGTACGAGGGGAACATTTATGTGACTTACGGACAACGTAACAAACCCAATAATGAATTTACAATTTCTCATTGTGTAATCTCAATTGTTGGCGGGATAGGAGTGATTCCTGTTCTTAACCATTCAGGACAAACCCTGCAGCTGAAAGCTTCGCAGCTATTAGTAAGAGGGCATCCATGTACAGAAGATACCTCCTGGTCCACTTCCAGAACCACTCTTGAGGAGACGGTAAGTGTTTTTACTGTAAGAAGTGAAGCGGAAGACAAGTATTTCACGAAAGATGACATACAAAATCAAATTGATTCCGAGTTGGATGAAAACCACAAACAACGATTACTTAATCTTTTGAATAAGTATCGTAAATGTTTTGCTGCAAATACAAATGAATTAGGGAGGGCAGTAGACACTGAAATGAAAATTACTTTGACTGACGATGAGCCAATAACGTATCGACCCTATCGTCTTTCTTTCTCTGAAGGCGCTAAGGTACGTGAAACCGTACAAGATTTGGTCGACAACAATATCATTCGAGAATCAAACTCATCCTACGCTAGCCCAATAATCTTAGTCAAAAAGAAGACGGATGAAGTTCGAATGTGTTTTGATTACCGCAAACTAAATTCAAAAACCGTAAAAGACTGTTATCCTTTACCAAGAATCGATGATCTTTTGGACAGGCTTAAAGCGGCAAAGTACTTCATAAGTTTAGATCTGAAGATGGGTTATCATCAAATACCTATGGCAGCAGATTCAATAAACAAAACGGCTTTTATTACGCCAGAAGGGCACTACGAGTATCTGCCCTTTGGACTTGTGAATGCACCGGCAGTTTTTCAACGCAAAGTGAACCAAGTGTTAGGTTCGTTGCGATTTACAACAGCTCTGGCGTATATGGACGATATTTTGATTCCGGCAGAGACAATCGAAAAAGGATTCGATACGTTGAKACAAATACTAGACTTGTTTCAGTCTGCTGGCTTGACACTTCGTTTAGAGAAATGTAAATTCTTTTCTTTGTCAATTGAGTATTTGGGGCACGAAATTAGTGAAGGGGTGATTCGACCAGGAAATCGCAAAATTCAGGCGGTGGCACATTTTCCGAAACCTACGAACGTACATCAAATTCGCCAGTTTGTTGGATTGTGTAGCTATTTTCGGAAGTTTATCAAAGGTTTTAGTACAATTGCTGTACCTCTTACATCTTTGACCCGCACTGATGTTGCTTTCCATTGGGATGAATCTCAGGAAAACGCTTTTCAAACCCTGAAGACGAAGTTGACTGCACGACCGGTCTTAGCAATTTACGACTCTACACTCTTAACTGAAGTGCATACGGACGCATCAAAGTTAGGAGTTGGGGGCATTTTATTACAACAACAAAAAGATAAAACATTAAAACATGTTGTATATTTTAGTCGTCAGACAAGTAAGGAGAACAACGTTATCACGAATTGGAAACTTTAGCACTTTAAAAATTTAGGATATATCTGATCGGTATACAATTTAAAGTTGTAACTGATTGTAATGCAATTCGAACAACTTTGACCAAAAGAGATCTGATACCACGAATAGGTCGTTGGTGGCTTGTGACCCAGGAGTTTGACTTCACTGTTGAATATCGTTCGGGAATGAAAATGCCACATGCTGACGCTCTTAGCCGAAATCCTGTGGAAAAAGCGTCGGATGATTTAATAGAAATCTTGATAATGAATGTTAAAGAAGATGACTGGTTATTGTCAGTCCAGTTGAAAGATGACAGATGTCGATTTTTACATGAAGTATTGTCTAAAGATCCTACAGATAAGGAAGAACAGCAAAAGATGGGTAGTACCGAAGTTTGCTAGAAGAGAAATTGTTATGTATAGTAAAAATCAGGAGGGTAGACCGGTGCGTCATCAATTTCATTTTTTCATTACCAACTTAAAAGTGAAGTAAAACATTCTATCACAATGTAAACTGAAACAATTAAAGGGACTCTAAGGATGGTAGCCTTGAACATTAATTTACATATGTACTTCAACTACACCATGTAAATGTCATATTCGGGTGAATTTGTCAATTTAACATTGACAGTAAAATTATTGTCGTTGTTGAAAGTCTTTTTGGTATAATTTGCAAGTATTTTTCGTTTATTAGTTGATTTCTTGCTTTTGTTCTGTCTCATTGGTTTCTTTTAATAATTCCTCACGATTAAGTAACTATGAAATCAGGCATAAATGCACTTGTGTTAGTGTAAACAATTGTAATTATGAGGGATCACCGATAAAAATTAGCCCCCATAAAAGCTTCTTAACGTTTATTGTATGTTTTCGAAGGATGTAAGATGCAACTTTGTTTTGTAAACGTCTTGAATTTCAACTTCTTACCTGGAAGAATGCATAAAGATCGTCTATAGTTTTAAACCCTTAAAAAAACTCAATGTAAGAAATTACTTGTCCACGCTCCTTATGTTTATGATGATTTCTATTTATGAAATACCGATTTTGCATCCGTTTTCTTCTCAACTTACCCATTATCCTTTAGAAAGTCGGTTTTATACTGATGTACACTAAAAATTTCGAGTTTTAGATACAACATCCAAAAACATTGGAAACACTGCATGTAGAACGTCATTTCCAATCTATTACATTGCATTTTAAATGCCTTTGCAAAGAATCGTACAAAGCAACACACTCTTCAATAAACAACTTGTAACTCGTAAATATTGAACCAAAACGTCAAAAAAATTGACGTTTTGTCATCGCGATGTAAACGTGGTGAGGAGAAACGTCAGATGACGCACCGGTCAACCTCCGTGATTTTTCCCATACTACCATGATGAAAGGACATTTTGCACTAGACAAAAATTTCGAAGCAGTTTGAAAGCATTACTGGTTTGCGAATATGAAGAAATACATTAAAAGATACATTGCTTGTTGCTTACCTTGTGCTTACAACAAAGAACAAACATGAAAGCAACCAGGATTTTTGCATATTATTGACAAAGGTCAGGTGCCCATGCATACTTTGCATGTAGTTCATCTGGGACCCTTTGTGAAAAGTGTCCGACGAAACACTCACCTAATTACAGCAATTGATGCTTTTTCTAAATTTATTTTTATGAAAGCAATAACGAGTTGTAAAACAGGACCAGCGATCTTATTTCTGATAGATATTGTTGAAACGTTCGGTGTACCTTACAGAATAGTGTGTGATCGGGGAACCTGCTACACAAGCAAAAAGTTTAAAACATTTTGCCATGATTATGGAATTAAAGTAATTCTAATCGCTACGGCAACACCACGAACTAATGGACAAATGGAGCGATATAACAGGACCATCCTTGGTGCATTAAGCTGTTCGTCAGAACAAGAAAACAAATGGGATGAAAATATTAACCAAATACGTTTTGGGATTAATGCAACAAAGAATAAAACTACAGAAAAATGCCCTTATGAGATGCTAATGGGCTATTGTCCACGTGGTGTAGATGATGCCTATTTGCTGAACGATCTGGCTGTAAATGAAAAACAGCAAGATATACAACAGATACGAACAGAAGGTATTCAAAACACTGAAAAGAGCAGCAGCGACAAAAGAAACATTTTGATTCAAAACGACGACCTGCTAAACATTATGAAGTGGGCCGACAAGTGTTAGTCAGAAAAGTCCTTCCATCAAACGATGYCAAAAGCAAGAAGTTGCTGCCAAAATACTCYGGACCCTACGTGATAACGAAAGTGCTTCCTCACGATCGTTATGTCATAGAAGACCTACCAGGCGCACAACGTGCACAAAAATTTTACAGTGGTGTTTGTCCAGTTGACAAATTGAAACCATATGTGAACGATATGCCAGACGATGCTTTTACAGCATCATCAGAAGATGAAAGTATAAATGGCCGACTGCTTTGTTTGGATAATTTAAAAAATCGCGTTTTTGTCCTTGCAACCACGAGGAAACTCGACTCCATTGACCCGGTTTTGCAGCGTTGGGGCCGCTTGGAGCGCGAGATTGAAATCAGTACCCCCAACCCAAAAAATCGGGAAAAAATTCTCGCGAAACTTTTATCTCAAGTCGGCCATGATTTATCAGAGCCGGATTTGGTCGACATTGCGTTAAATACGCACGGTTTTGTCGGGGCTGATTTGCTCTCTTTGTGCTCCAGGGCCGGCCTTGTGGCCTCTAAATGCAATGCTGACAAAATCGCCGTCGATGATTTCAAATCGGCCTTGAGACACGTCAGACTAAGTGCCATGCGTGAGGTTCAAGTGGAAGTGGCGAATGTGCTTTGGGGGGACATTGGGGGGCTTGAGCGTCTCACATTGATACTCAGACAGGCCGTGGAGTGGCCCTTGCGACACCCAAAGAGTTTCCTTCGTCTAGGGGTGACCCCACCTAAGGGGGTCCTCATGTTTGGCCCCCCTGGATGCTCGAAGACGATGATAGCCAAGGCTTTGGCCACCGAAAGTGGGCTCAATTTTCTCTCAATCAAGGGTAATTAATAAAATTAATATTAATTGATTTAATTAAGTTAATTGAAGTTTTACAGGGCCGGAATTGTTTAGTAAATGGGTGGGGGAGTCAGAAAAGGCAGTGAGGGAGGAGTTCCGCAAAGCGCGACAAGTGGCCCCCTCTGTGATATTCTTCGACGAAATTGACGCTTTAGGGGGCGAGAGGGGCTCCGGGTCGAGTACGAGTGTGCAAGAGAGGGTTTTGGCCCAGCTATTGACCGAGTTGGCTGGGGTTTCGCCTCTGGGGGATGTCACTGTTTTGGCGGCCACAAATCGCCCTGATCGTTTTGATAAAGCGCTTTTAAGGCCAGGRCGACTTGATAGAATTGTTTATGTTCCGTTACCTGATGATGACACGAGACGAGAAATCTTTAAATTGAAATTGGCTAAAATGCCAGTAAGTTGTTTTTTTTTCAGTTTTTGTGGAGTTTCAGCGGTTTTTACAGGTTTGTAATGTGGATATTGAGGAGTTGGTCCGGTCGACAGGGGGGTATTCAGGGGCTGAGGTCAATGCAGTGTCATGAGGCAGCAATGGTGGCTTTAAAAAATAGTTTTGAAGCGGAGTTTGTAGAAATAAGGCATTTTGATAAGGCTTTAACGATAGTAAGGCCAAGAACACCAGATAGTCTGCTTCAGTTGTATCAAGTTTATTTGAATAAAAAAATTTGATTTGTAATCGTTTTAATACGGGCTATTAGACGTGACGTCACAGACGCAACTGTACTGAAGCTAAACATACAGTGTTGCCAGTTGTGTTACTAGAGTACCAAATTGATACTAGATTTTTTTTACTAGGTATTTATATTTACTTGTAAACAAATAATAATTTATATTCTCAGCCAAATATACATTATGTGAATGTTAATATATTTTGTTTTGTTTTGGTACGACCTATCCACTCCTGTCGTTTGCAACATTTTGGCAATGCTGTAAACATATTTTTGACGTACACAGAAAGTGAGGTTAGAACAGATTAAATTACAGAATTGTTGACTACAATTGTTAAAACCATTACGAAACGACACACATTTTTCATAGCAACTTTTTCCTTAGAAACAATCTCCCTACACGTCCAGGATTCAAGAAATAAACTTTTATTTGTTTAGCTTCAAAGGTACAGTCACGTACCTTGCTGACGTCACACTAATAGCGCGTATTCGCGGAAAAAGGGTTTGAATCAATACGACCGAATTAGTTTGTGGTCGAGAGTGTATTGACTCGAAAATAGAAGCGATCAATTTAGTTAAATTTAAAAAAATAATTTTGAAAACTGAAATAAAGTCGTGATACCAGTTTTTCAGGTTGAGTTACTTTTAGTCACGCATACAGTTTTACATTTCGGAGAATTCCAAAAGTCAAATTTGACGTTAAGCCTGCTTTACAGTGAGTTTTCAGAATGTCAAAAATATGATTTCTTTATGGCATCAGCATAGCACAAAAAGCAAATATTTTTTAAAAGAGGTAAAATTAAAAAAAGCAAAGCCAAATTGCACCCTACAGTGTTCCTTCAAGCGATGGTTTATTAAAAATAATTTATTTTTCAAATCTCAACTAACGTTGGTAATTTCTTTATTACAGTGATGAACAGTGAATTACGTCCACCCAATTTCCCTGACAGATTAAAAGTGTAAATTAGTCTTTAGATTTTCCTAACCTTGTATCAGATTTTTGATTAACGTTTGTCATGTTGACAGGATGTTCGATGCTTCTTGCTACTTTTTACCATTCCTTTCTTGTACCAGAGAAATAATTTTTATTTTATTAAACGCACTTACTGCTGGCATGTTCTAATTTGAATAAATTTGACAATACGTATTTGAATGTCAGTTATTATGACAATAAAGCACAGCCTATAGAATTTCTTTATATGTAGATTTTTCTGTGCCGCTCTACTCTTTTTGAATCAGATAGTTCTGTTACTGATATTTTTTAAAAGCAGCATTTTTTATTTTGCTTGGAAATTTTATAAGCGACTAGATGAAAATCGTTTTAAAACACGCTGCATAACCTTACTTAATGAACGTTTTGCCTCAGACGTAACATATTATCGTAATTCACAACTTTTTTTTTATATTATTTTTGTTAATTTATTGTTACCTACGGTAATAAATTACTTCCTGAGTTATTAACTTAAGTTGGAAGTTTTATTTTATTCTTATCGCAAATGAGGTTATGTCATTTTTGTACTTCTGCATCTACAGAGTGCATCTACAGAGTGCCAGAACTCGCGCCTTAGAGAAAAATGCCATTCTTATAAGGTAAGATACCAGGAACATGAAAAAAATGTTAAAAAAAATTTATCTATAAAAATTTCGAAGTTATGAGGGTTTAAAGTTTGCACTTTGACTCTATTTATTTCTGTTGGAGAAATAATTTTCCAAGTTTTTTTGCCACAGGCTATTAGAAGAGGAAACAAGGAAGCTGTATCCTAAATTGTAATTCTGTTCAATGTTATTTGTGGCTTTTATGGGCAAAATTTTTGTACCTTTATTAAATAATTGTAAAAAAACATATACAGGATCATCAGTTTCATTAAATAGACATAAAAAAATGTAGTGTCAAAAAATAAATGTCAATTTTTTTTACAGATAGAATTTTTTAAACATTTTTTCCGGTATCTTATCTTACTTGAAATTTTTCTCTAAGGCGCGAGGTCTGGCGCACCTGTATGTTAATAGAAATATTAATATCACAAGGTAGAGAAGAGATTTTTTATAGCCGAGATGTAACATGAAGTAACCTCATTTTTTGTTTTGACAGTTTTGACAAAGACAGCAGATTTAGAAGTGGGGTTATTTTGATGTTTTTTAAACAGGAAGTTTTTTTATTTACTTACTTCCATTAGTACTTGTGATAATAGTTTAAATAATAATATTTTAGATACCCTCCAATATCGGTAATTACCACCTCTAAGCCATTACTGCCCTTGGTCTTTAATGAATATATTGACCACTAGGAGAGAAAAACAGCTTAACAACCTCTCGACAAACTAAATAATCGTACTGTAATATTCCGGACCCCTGCACCCTGCAAAGCGATGAGTAATTTTTATTTTTCTTCTAAAATGAAATTACGTTTACACAAATTACGGAAAAAGTCAACATTCTTAAAAAGTGGAGAGTCGCAAAAAATGTTAAAAAATGTTATCAAACGTCGTCCGGTCATTCGATACGATTTCAATAGTGTCGAGCGATCCAGACAAAAACGACTCCAAGGCCACACGTGTGTTTCTTCGAAATGCACAAATTCTCCATTGTAAATTTTATTTAAATTGTATTAATTTTTGTTAATATTAGAAAGACCTGGTTCAAATTTGTAATAAATGTAAATCGTTGCAAATTATTGTCGTCAGCGGATCAGCAACGTCTGGGTCAAAAGTCAGTTTAGGTAATTTTAATTAGCTTAATAACAAGTTCATTTTGTTGTAAACTGAACTTGGCTCTTTTGGTTGTTTGAATTATTAACAAAATCGGGATTTGTCAAAGGTTTAGAGTAGGGGAAGAGTAGTACCGGAGAGGGATTGCGAGAGAGAGAAAAAAAGGGACTAGTCGATTTTCGGGGGGACTTCGATTCGAGAGAGTGGAGAGTTAAGACGTAATTTCGCATTTGTCACAATTTTCCATTTTCCTAGTGAAAGTGTCCAAATCATAAGCAACGTAAGTTTAGGATTTACTAATTTCCCTTACGTAATTAGAGAATAATTTAATTCGTGCTTCTTAATTAATTAATGCATGTTTTATCAACGTTCTGGTAAACTTCCTCCCCCCTTGAATTATCATTTGATAATTTGATTAAATGATCTATTAATGATCTTTGATTTAATTTAATCAATTTATAATAATTATTCTAATTAAATCGTTTCGGCCTTTTCTCCAAAATTTAAAAGGTTTCGACAACCAAAGTTCCTCAAAACCTTTTAACCCATTAATTCGACTGCAGGCCGGCAGTTTAGGACGTTGTATCCCTATTTGCAATTTTCACATTAAACCAATCTATCATTTAATTTCTCTTGATTTATTTCAAAGCACCGAAAAACCAGAACTTAGGAAATTTTGGATAATTTATTAATTCATTTTTCTCTTGAATTTATTTAATTTGAGAAAGTTCGGCGACAAACAATCAGAACCAAGTTCTCTAATTATTTTATTTTTTATGTTCAATAAATTTAAGTGTGGTTTGAAACTTGTGTTTTCTTTCTTACAACGCGGCCTCGTTATACCTCGGGTCAATTAGAATTTTTTTTTCTAATTATTTTCCTTTTGTTATTTTCGAGACACAACAAACACAATGTAGGGCAAAAGGGGAAATTTTGGCGTCCACCATTCGGAGGGACAACTCTTTGGAAAATTCACACCAGGCCCCCTTTTCTTCGAAATATTACAGTACCTTTTACAACTAGTAGTGAAAAAATAAATTAAATAGTTTATTTTGCTTAGGTAGGTGTTTGAGACAGTATGTTCAAAAGAAACCTAATTTTAAAGATTGATGATGGTTTGGATTTGATATTCATGGGATGCCAGAATACACAAAGGGGGTAAATGTGCCTGAGCAATTTGGATGAAACAAACACTTGAGTTTTTTGTTAGATTCTGAACTAGCTAAAAACCCATAAAAATTCCCCGTGGTGGAGTATAGCGATAAAAGAAATCTCTCTCGAACAAGTTACGTGTCCTTTTTCGCACAAACAAAACCGTGAAAAGAATAATAACAACGTAACAAAACTTTTTGTAAAATTATTACGTTCAAGAATATTAAAAATTATTTTATTCGAATTCCTTTTCTTTACAATGAAAATCAATTAAAATTTAATTTGATGAACAAAGAGGCATATTTTTTTGTAATAGCGGTGATGACTCGATGACTCCCATTTATGGAATTTGTCATTAAATTAGACACAAAACCGAATGAAGGACTAACACAACTGAACAACTTCCGAAAGTCATACTACAGCGGTCCGTAAATGAGATAATTTTACACTACAACGCTTACACACAAACATATTTGGAATAACAAGGAAACACGAAAGTGACACCATAGCAACATTATCGGCTTGTTTTTATTTTACTAGTTGATACGTTAATCTTCTTGATCCATTTAATGTGTTTTGAAGAGGTTTATTGCATGAGTGACCCTTAATACAGCTACCGTATCATAAAATTTATTTTGAAAGCTTATGGTATTATGTTTACGAGAGTGCATGATTTATGCAAACTCAGCTTAAAGTGCTGACAACTGACGATAAGGCTGCTGCTAGGTGCTCATTTTAGCAAAAAAAAACAAACCAACAAATATAGAAATTGCAGTTTGATACAAGTTTGTTTGTAATATTTTTATGTTTTAACAATTTTGGCGAAACTATAGTAAGGGCACGTAAGGGTGATTTGACAAAGAAGTCAGACATTTTAAAACTATGAAATAAATTGTTACTATGACATTTCTCAATTTTAATCCTAGACTAGAATTTTTTTAAACAAAATGCAAAATTTGTTTAAAAAACTAACACTTTTAATTCTAATAAAACATTATAAGTAGGTACTATTTTTTTAAAAACGAGAAAACAATAAGAAAGACGTATTACAATAGTTGAAAACGAAATATGAACCATATCCAGAAATATAATTCTTTATTTTGATATTCGATTTTGTCGTAGTTTGCAAATACAGGGTGCGCCAGAACTCGCGCCCCAGAGAAAATTTTCAAGTAAAGTAAGATACCAGGAACATAAAAAAAATGTTTAAAAAATTCTATCTGTCAAAAAATTTTGACATTTATTTTTTGACATTTGACATTTTTTTATATCTATTTAATGATACTGATGATTTTGTATATGTTTTTTTACAATTATTTAGTAAAGGGACAAAAATTTTTTACAATAAAAGCCACAAATAACATTGAACAGAGTTACAATTTAGGATACAGCTTCCTTATTTCCTTTTTTAATAGCCTATAGCAAAAAAACTTGGAAAATTATTTTTCCAACAGAAATAAATAGAGTCAAAGTGCAAAATTGAAACCCTCATAACTTCGAAATTTTTATAGATAAAATTTTTTTAACATTTTTTCCATGTTCCTGGTATCTTACCTTATATGACATTTTTCTCTGGGGCGCGAGTTCTGGCGCA
>NW_025400985.1:12974399-12978056 GCF_015345945.1 Tribolium madens | reverse complement strand
TAGAGTGCTTTAAAAAATGTTGTCTTGTTTTGAGAAGAAATTTTGTTTTGTTTTTGAGTTCTTGCTTTTGTTTTGTTTTTTAAATGGCAACTTATATAATCTTTTTCAATAAAAATTGAATTAAATATAGATAATTGTAATCCTTAGATTATACAGCCTTTGTAATAAAAAAGGTTCTACAGTGAGTTGCCATTTGAAGAATTAAAAATTTCAGAACCCAGAAACAAAAAAAATCGAATTCACATTTTTATAGTAATAATTTTTTTTAAATAAATAGTTTCCTAATGATATCAAACATGATTTTCGAGAAATCGTACAAATAAATTTTTTTAATTTTCTCGTAAAATTGTTTTTTTTTTGTATAAAATTTTTTGGGAAATTCGTCTCTGTTTTGACCTAGGACTGATAGTTTTCGAGTTATAAATTTTTAAATTGTAAAAATTATTTATTTTGAGCTTCAGAGTTGCAACCAGTGAAATTAATATTTCATTAATAATAAACCTGATTAATTAAATAGCAATTTCCAATTTCATTTTTACGGTTCATTAATCAATTTGTACGTTATGCAAACTTGCTGAAACGCAACGAAATTGTTACTGAAAAACCAATAAATAATTTAACGTTTTTTTGTCAAATTTAGCGAAACTATTCTAAGCTAGTACATATTTGCAATTTTTTCGATAAGTACTATTATTGCTAGACGGATAATTAATAGTTATTTGTATTACAAGGGAGGAAAGTGTTATTGGGTTAGGTACATTTATTTTTATTGTAATTTTGACAGATGAGGAGGGAGGAAAATTTTTACCTCCCTGGGAGGTAATGGTCACTTTCCTTTCTGAAATTAGGGCGGGAAAACTAACTTCCTGATAGGGTCGTAGGAAAAATGTTTTCAAATGGTACCAAACTTAAAAGGGCAAATATACAAAATTTTGAAAAAATCGTCCAAATAAAAATTTTCAAATCTCATGAAAAAACATGTAATACATATGTAAAATCGTCCGAGGAATTCACACCCTTTGGACCTAGAACTGATAGTTTTCGGGTTATAAATTTTTAAATTATAGAATTATTTACGTCGATGTTCAAAATTGCAACAATCAGTATTTTGTTAATAATAAACTCGGTTAATTAAATAGCATATTCCAATTTAATTTTTCGTTTGAATAACCAATTAGCTGATTCTACAAGAAAAAATATTTTACAACAAACAATTTAACCAAATTGTTACCGAAAAACAAAGAAAAAATGTTGTGAACTTTTCATTTTTGGGCAAAACTGTGTCACTATAATATGGGTCAGTGTAGCGTTTGTTTGGGATCAATATTTCATTCCAATGATAAATTTAATTAATTTAAATGGATTTTAATTTTTTTTGAGTTTGTGCAAACTTGACCCGAGATTTCCGAGTAGCGATAAAAGATAATGGCCAGGAGCCCAGTGTCCACCGACTTTTAGTGCAAATTGGTAAAACTGCAACCGCACATAATCGTAAAATATTATCGAAAGTCTCGATAAGAGCGACGTTTAATAAATTCGCGTATTTAATGGCCCCGGTGCAAATCCCTCWCGATTTTATAGGACCGGATAATAATACCGCAATGGCGTGGTAAAATCCTCCGACAAATTACAATACTTCCATACGTGTTTATGCTTCCTCCTGAAATACGAGATCAGGCAGTTCGGGAGATGAATGGACCACAATGAATGCGCTTTAACAAATAAAGAGACACCACAGGCTCAGTCGATCCGTTGGCGCGACTTCGAAAGCATTACTCGTACTCGAATCTCGCACAAAACACGCGATTCACTACATTTTTATTTTTTWAAATGCATCGCAAGGGTTGTGTTAGTGTTTATCCGGTCTGAGGCGAAATTGGGCATTTTTGACGGAAAAATGGCATGTAAGTAGCGGTTTGCACARCTGAGGAAGCGTTTTTGAGCCTAYTTTMGGATTAAATTGAGATTTTGTAACAGTTGGGAGTCAAGGTTTTTTCTGCTCCAATTTTGTGAATTCAGTG
The DNA here is from genome assembly GCF_015345945.1 of Tribolium madens. NCBI lineage: Eukaryota > Metazoa > Arthropoda > Insecta > Coleoptera > Tenebrionidae > Tribolium > Tribolium madens. The sequence goes on along the minus strand of NW_025400985.1, from coordinate 12,976,035 downwards.
AGAATCCGTTCATTCACTTTTTGAGTATCACTCTGTCAACATCTCTGTATACACATTTAAAGAAAATGTTTCGAAATTTGTTGGCTTAGTTCATGTTTTGTTATTTTTGAGAGATGACTACACTTATTATTTTTGATGGTACAAAGTAAAAGCCGAGGTAAAAGCAGTTCAAGGTGTGTTTGGAGTGAGACAAATTTTCATATTTTTCCCAAATTACATAACTTAGGTAGATGAGAGAAGGTTACTCAGATACTAATTTGCTATCTTTKATCTTGATAACTTTGGGTAATTTCTAGATTATGACTCTTTCTTGTGGTTTACGACACACTTGCTTTTTATAGAGATTCTGAATCAACGATCTAATATTAAATGCGACATTATTTCATATTTCAGTTCTAAATTTGTGACTCAAACATAGTTACACTTGCACATACTGAAAAAGTAGATAGTTTAGATATAAGAAAATATTTTATTACATTCTGTTACAATAATAATTGCAAATTGTTTAGTTATAATTTATTGTTTCTTAATTATTATGTTTAATTGCGTTATTCAACAAGTTACTAATTTTATTTTAATATTTTAAACACAAATTATGTTCAGATTTTTTAACTCTTTTTATCAAGCTTAAATAAATATGGACTTAATTTAAAATTAAAAAAGTAATAAAAAATTTAAATAAAGTTTTTTATTAACTTTTATTTTATCGCAAATATACAAATTTTGAAGTGTAATATTCGATTTTACAGAATCTAGTTCAAATTGCTGTGGACGGTTGAAATAAATTGTACAATACATTACTCTTTTATAATACTATTTTTTAATAATTGCTAAATATTTATTTCAAACTGCTATGGACCCTTGAAACATGTAGAAAAAGTTTGTCCATAAAAAGTTGTCCAAAAACGAATATTTGGAGTTTTGGAGAAAATTTCTTTAATCTTTTATACAAAAAATTAATTATTTTTACGATTTTTCATAGTCAGGTCAGGTCAAATTTGATTTAGATTTTTTTTTAAATTATTATTTATTAATATCAGCTTCAAATTGCTGTTTCCGGTTGAGCAAAATTGGAATGAAAATTGCTCAAATTGCTTTATTTTGGAAGAAAACTATTTTTGAAGTCAGTATTTGGTTGCAATACTTTGATTCAGGTTGATTCCCAACTTTAAATTGAGCCAAATCGATTGAAAATATCACAAATTGATTTATTTCAGCCTAAAATTAAGATTGAAGCAATTATATTTAGAAAATACATTAGTTTTGAATTAATTCTGTACTAAAATCGAGCAAAACTGGATTGAAAATAGCTCAAATTGCTTTATTTTAGTAGAAAACTTTTATTAAAGCCAGTATTTGGTTGAAATACTTTGATTTAGGTTGATTCCCAACTTAAAATTGAGCCAAATCGATTGAACATATCACAAATTGCCTTATTTCAGCCTAAAATTATGATTGAAGCAATTATATTTACAAAATACATTAATTTCGAATTATTTCCATATTAAAATAGAGCAAAATTGGATTGAAAATAGCTCAAATTGCTTTACTTTGGATGAAAACTCTTATTAAAGCCAGTATTTGGTTGAAATACTTTGATTTAGGTTGATTCCTACCTCAAAATTGAGCCAAATCG
>NW_025400985.1:12959747-12972652 GCF_015345945.1 Tribolium madens | reverse complement strand
AATCATTTCCGCAATTGGAGTAGTACCAAATAATTTAAAAGTTAATCTTGAACTTTTAAAATTAAATTCAAATTTAATTATTGAGATTCAAAAAGCAGTCCTCTTAAAAACTTGTAATATTGTTAGGAAATGTCTCAATATTAACGAAATTCATAATAACATAAATAATAATTTAATTAATAGTAATTCATTAAGTTGCGAGGCGGAAGATCTGTAGTGACGCTAGATTGGGAAATTTAGGGGTTTTTTCTTACATTAATCTCATTTCAAACAATTCATCAACATCATTACTTGATAGCAATATCCGTAATGGTGAATCTTGCCTGACTGCAGGTCTAAACCGCCGGGTCAGTGGAGTGTAAAGGTTGTGGAAATTATTTGTCAGGGAATTATGTCTTGCATAACCGTCTGTCAAATGGTTTCTACTTCTTTTGCCGGGTCAAATAATAAAATATGTATTTTATAAGTATAATTACTTCAATCTTAATTTTAGGCTGAATTAAGGCAATTTGTTATATGTTCAATCGATTTGGCTTAATTTTAAGTTGGGAATTAACCGAAATCAAAGTATTTCAACCAAATACTGGCTTTAATAAGAGTTTTCTTCCACAATAAAGCAATTTGAGCTATTTTCAATTCAATTTTGCTCGATTTTAATATAGAAATAACTCAAAATTAATGTATTTTGTAAATATAATTGCTTCAATCTTAATTTTAGGCTGAAATAAAGTAATTTGTGATATGTTCAATCGATTTGGCTCAATTTTAAGTTGAGAATTAACCTAAATCAAAGTATTTCAACCAAATACTGGCTCTAATAAGAGTTTTCTTCTAAAATAAAGCAATTTGAGCTATTTTCCATACAATTTTGCTCGATTTTATTACAGAATTAATTCAAAATTAATGTTTTTATTAAAATAATTGCAAATCAAGCAAAGTTGGATTGAAAATAGCTCAAATTGCTTTATTTTGGAAAAAAACTCGATTTGGCTCAATTTGAAGTTGGGAATCAACCTGACTCAAAGTATTTCAACTAAGCACTGACTTCAGTAAGAGTTTTCTTCCAAAATAAAGCCATTAAGCTATTTTCAATCCAATTTTGCTCAATTTTAATACAGAATTAATTCAAAACTAATGTTTTTTTATTAAAATAATTACTTCAATTAAAATTTTAGGCTAAAATAAAGCAATTTGAGCTATTTTCAATTTAATTTTGCTCGATACTGCTACTCATTTTGTATTTTTGATACCGTTTAATTTTTTTTTAATTTGAGTTATTAATTAAGTTTGTTAGTTTAAGCGATGAAGTTTGATATGTAACTCGATAGGGTTCTGATAACATTTAAAAAACTACCCCTAACCTAAATTTTAAGATTAAAATTTGAAATTTTGAATAAATATAGCATTTTTTATTGTGAATAAAAAACTTTAATTAAAAAAAAGGTTCAATATTATAGAATGCTTTTTTAATATGCTAAAAGATCTACTGTTTAAAAAAAAATATAAAAAAATGCAGTTTTTAAGCACTTTGTTTTTCCAAATGCAGCCGTTATAAACAAGATATAAAATAAAATCATTTTAGGTGCCAATAAGTAGGTATAAAATTAAAGTAATTTTCGCCCGACCAAAAACGGTGGTTAAACTTCCCTATAGGTGTAGGTTTTTATAGGGTATGTGTCATAGCTAGGTTGAAAAGTCAGAACTCATTTTTTTTAAGGGGTGCTATTGTTTGTGTAATGTCACATTAAAGTAAATAAAACAAATTAATGTTGTGTATTTTTTTTGATGACATGACCTGATTTTTTTGTATATTGGGGGTTGTTAAAACCTATTTTAAGAGGTGAAAAGTAGTTTAGGGTAGTTTCAACCCCAATGCAATTTTGCTCACTAATTAATAAAATTTTAAAAAAGTCAAAATATTAATAAACATTTTGTTTTTTAAAACTATTAGTAGGACAATTATATTTTGGTTTGTTTAGGGATTTTTGAAATTCTTGCTCTCGTTCTACAGCCCTTTCCTCCCATCCGCGATCTAAATCCTTCATCCATTCAGCATGGTGGGCCTTGAACAGATGGTTTGAAAGCCGACGGGCTAAGCATTTATGATATGGATTGTACGAGCACTGTAGTACTATTTCTAAAAAAAAAAAATAACCAACTACATTTTATACAAAAATTATTACATACCATCTTCCTCACTGTAATAATTAACTGAATTTGAATTGAAGCTCATGATGATAATTGTGACGATTATTTGAATTTAATAGCAATTCAAAAACTATACTCACTTAAACCATTTATTGACATATTTATTTCAATGTCCCCACTCATCAAACATGCCCCTTCTTTGACTCCCACCAGGTTTTTAAGTAGAAGGGTTTCGATTAACTCCGTTTAACTTCAGAAAAATGTATACCGTTTAATCAGGGCCGCGCTGGGTACCACCGACGCCTGGGTGCAGTTTACCACTTTGCCGCCCCCTTGACAATACTTGAAGAACCTAAGTGATTGCAGAATAAAATAAAGTGAAACACTTAATTGACAATAGTCAATAATTCTTCATTTTGTGAATAACGTTCTATACAAAAAATACATTTAAACATAAAAATTAACAAATTTAATCACCTAACCAGCCGACACTAAACAAAATAGTAGATAACAAAATATCTACGTAGGTACAATACTCGCATTTGCAAAAAAACTAAGAGTAGAAAAAGTACGAGTATAAGGCGAGATTTTAATGATTTTATGTTTGCAAAATCTGTTATATCTACTAGAAATACTCAGTTCCTTGCAAACTTTGCTTTCGATTGAAATAATTGTCAAATTGTTCAACCGTTTTGGACTCATTGATGATCTTAAATAATTTTTTATCAAATTTAATTTGGAAAAGCTTCGTTCACCTTCAGCCACCGTTACCGGCAAGGTTAACAAAATTCTAAACGCGATGGCAGTATTAGGAAAATTGTCGATTAATTCATTTTTGTAAATATACTCCAGTATTTGAAGTGGGGTGGTTATATTACTTGTTACAATTACCTCTAATTCATCCACTAAATCTCCGCCTTAATGTTTTTTTTTATTTCCGTCAGTTATTAGTTTTACTTGTAAATCTGTGCAATATTTTACTCTGGTATTTTTATCATAATAATTGAAATCCTGTATGATATAAAGAAAGTTAAAAGTGTCATTATACATATTCTTTTATTAAATTGAACCTTTCATTTGACGACACAATCGCGGTATCTGAAAAATAAAAACTGATTTTAAAGTTTTTTTCGAGAACTGAAATTGGTTCAACACCATGTTTATAAACAAAAATTCTCTTTTTGACCTCTTTCTAATGGTGGAAGCTTCTGGAAAGCTTGGCTCAGGTTCTAAATCTGCAGATATTTCTTTTGCAGTTACGAGTACTTCGTCAAATTCTCTCTCTGACCCTTTTGTGTCTAAATATTTATTTAAATTTTCCAAATGCTCTACGTATGTATGTAGGTAGTAATGCTAATAACGTATTTGCAATATTTTGCTAACAATATTAATTTTGGCTAAGATATCGTGTCAAATGACTGTCGAAACAGTAAATGTAAATGAACTGATTTTTTTGTATAAATTTTTATTGTATGGATCAATTTCTCTAAAAATTTTACCAACTCTGCACAAAAAAAATTATTCGCGGATGCCAACTATAGCTTTACGGCTTTGAAACCATAGTTGATGTATTTTGTAATTACCAAACTTTTAGAGAAAATCTTTGTGCCTCCCCCTTGACCTGCCGCCCGAGTTCGGTGCACTACTGGCACCAGGGTTGGCGCGGCCCTTCGTTTAATTTTTATATTAGAAAAGTAATTGTTTTTGTTATTCTCTTACTCTTTTTATCGCTTTATAAATAAGAACGGTGTTTCAATAACATCATTGTATGTGCATGTGCTACGTTTCACTTTTTTGTTAAACTTCAATGGAAACCGTCACCAGTTTATGTAAACGAGTATTAAAAGTGGTACGAGAATATTATTCAAAATTAAAAACTTTGGATGAGTTAAATACATTTCAAATTCATATAAATAATTCAATCAAAATTGTTCATAAAGCAATAAAAAACAAATTGCATTATGATAATATATAGGAGTCACTTCATTCTTTAGAATCTAGTTTATCATATTTAAAGTATTATTGTTTAAAACTGAAAAAACTTAAACAGAATTTAATCTTGAAGACAGGTGGAAAACTTTTAACTACTAAATTAAAACGAAAATATTCTAATGTAAAATGGGAAAATATTGAATCAGCTTTTAGTGGAAGAATTCGTACTGGTTTTATTTCAACATTAAATATAAAAGACCCTTTAATTTTTTTCACTAAAGCTTTTAAGAGTTTTTCAATTAAAATTAATCAAATCTTAAAGGAGTCAATGATAAAAGTAAATGTAATTTTCAGTGCTTATTTTATAAAACCTCAAACTGATGAAATTGATATAAAAAGCTTTTGCACAAAAAATCTTCCAATTGACTCTTCAACCAACTTAAATCGGTGGTACAAAGAAAATGTTATCGATAAATTAATGAATAAATTAGAAGAGTTTGCAGAAAAGGATTCTGGATGGGCTCTTCATGAAATTATAGGACTTAAAGTAAACATTAACAGATACGATCCACTAAAAGTAGGTGTTTTAACATTTGTTACTGTACCAAATTTTATTAAAAATAAGCATGCAGTAATTAATGTTTTTTGTGGTCAATTGTGTCTGCTTTGTATCCTGCAAAAAAAATTCTAATAGAATTTCTTCCTATCCTCATTTTAAAGGTGTGTTAAAATATGAAAATATACAATTTCCAATTACAATTAAAGACGTTAAAAAGTTTGAAAAACTTAACAATCTTGCAATTAACTTATATTGTTTTGAAGGTTCTAAGATTTTGCCTTGTTCATTAAATTCACAAAATTATAAAAATGATGAAACTAAAGTTATTAATTTATTAATGTTGCCAATTACTACAAAACCAAATTTGTCATTTTTTCTGAAGAGTCTCTACTTTATCATTTTGTGTGGATTAAAAATTTATCGCGTTTGTTGTCTAAACAATTATCAAATCATAATAAGAAATGTTTTGTTTGTGAGAGATGTTTAAATTCTTTCACCACTAACAATCTACTACAGAACCATTTACGTTATTGTCTAAAGTCAAACCAATGTTGTGTCAAAGTACCTGATAKAACAAGAAAATTCTTACAGTTCAAAAATCAATTTTACAAAGAAAAAGTTCCTTTTGTTATATATGCAGATTTAGAAAGTATTTTAGAAAAACCATCTGCATCAGACAGTAATAATTGTTTTACAAAATCTAATTCTATGATATATCAAAACCATGTTGCATTTAGCGTAGCTTATTATCTAAAGTGCTCTTTCAACGATTCATTCTCTAAATTTAATATTTATCGTGGCAAAGATTGCATACAGTGGTTTGTTAAAGAATTGCATGAAATTTCACTATTTRGTAATGAACAGCCTGAAATAATTTTACCTATGACAACAACAACTTCAACAACAACAACAAATGATAAGTGTCACATCTGCAAACAAACATTTCACTCAAATCAAATTAAAGTACGAGATCATAATCATTAAACTGGAAAGTTTCGTGGATTTGCACATCAGACTTGTAACTTAAATTACAAAGATGCTCATTACATCCCTGTTGTTTTTCATAACTTAAGTGGATATGATGCTTACTTTATAATTAAAGAACTATCAACACAGTTTCAAGGAACAATCAAGTTACTTCCTATTAATAAAGAAAAATATATTTCTTTTACTAAACATGTTACAGGCACAAACGTTTCTTTACGATTTGTTGATTCGTTTCGTTTCATGTCTCAAGCTTTAGGAAAACTTTCATCAAACTTACAAAACAATCAAAAATCTATAACTAAATTATTTTGTAATACGGACGAAAAATTTTTGTTATTAACCAAAAAAGGTATATTTCCATATGATTACATTGATTCATTTGAACGTTTAGAAGAAACCAGTTTACCTTGTAAAGAAGCGTTTTACAGTGAACTTACTGAAAAACCCATAAGTGACAGCGACTATTATCATGCTAAAAAAGTCTGGGATTGCTTTCATATTAAAACAATTGGAGAGTATGCTGACTTGTACTTAAAGACTGATGTGCTTTTACTTGCTGATGTTTTTGAAGCTTTTCGTGATACATGTAAAAACATATGATTTAGATCCTTTACATTATTACACCGCTCCTGGTCTTACATTCGATGCGATGCTCAAAACTACAAATATAATATTATAACTTTTGATAGATATTGATCAAATATTATTTATAGAAAAAGGGATAAGAGGTGGTGTATCACAGTGTTCAAACAGATATGCAAAAGCTAATAACAAATATATGAAAGAAAATTTTAATCCAAATTTAGACAGCAAGTACTTAATGTATTTTGATGTAAATAATTTATATGGTGCAGCAATGTCAGAATATTTTCCGTATGGTAAATTTGAGTTTCTAGAAATTTTCAACATTCAACAAATATTAAATACAGCTAATACTTCGGATGTTGGTTACATAATTGAATGTGATTTAGATTATCCTATTTACCTACATGATCTGCATAGCGATTTACCACTGGCACCTGAACATATAGTGCCACCAAATTCTACATCTAAAATTAAAAAACTGCTTTCAACATTGTTTCCAAAGAGGAACTATATTTCATTATAGAAATTTAAAAATGTACTTAGAACTGGGAATGAAATTGACTTAGGTTCACAAAGTTTTAAAATTTAATCACCTTGGCTTAAACAATATATTGACTTGAATACTAAACTTAGACAACAGGCTAAAAATGATTTTGAAAAAGATTTTTATAAATTAATGATTAATGCTATTTATGGTAAATGTATGGAGAATGTTAGAAAACATAGAGATATTCGATTGGTAACGAAATGGGATGGTGGACGCTGGGGATTGCGCGCATTAATTTCAAAACCTAATTTTCATAGCTCGATTATTTTTGATGAAAATATTGTTGTTGAAATGAATAAATTAGAAGTTTATTTGAARAAACCTATATATGTTGGTTTTAGTATTTTGGATATTTCAAAAATCTTTTTATATCATTTTCATTATAACTATATTATTAAAACCTTTCAAACCTCTGCAAAATTACTTTACACCGATACTGACAGTTTAATTTATGAATTTAAAGTTGATGACGGTTATCGATACATCAAAAATGATTTTCACCTTTTTGATACCTCAGATTATGATGTTAACAATGTTTATAATATTATACAAAGAAACAAAAAAATACCCGGTCTTATGAAAGATGAAAACAATGGTAAAATTATGCTAGAATTTGTTGGTTTAAGATCAAAAATGTATGCTTACACTGTTGATGATAATAAATCAAAAGAGCATTTAGTTAAAAAATCAAAATGATCTACAAAATCCTCAATAAAAGCTATAACTTTTAATGATTATAAAAACTGTTTATTTGATCAAACAATTTTAGAAAAAGTACAAAAATCAATAAGATCTAAAAATCACAAGGTCTCATCTGTAAAACAGAAAAAAAATTGTTTTAAGTCCATTTGATGATAAACGTACTGTTAATTTTGATACAACTGACACTAAGCCTTGGGGCTACATATACCAAGCGACATCTAACAGAGAAGTAGAAGAAAGTAACAATAACAATAACTAAAGTTTGTATCAACGTAAGCAAATAATGGAAAGGATATTAACTACAAAATAAGGTGCGCTATACGAACCAACAACACAAATAATTTTATTTTATTGTTATTGCAGTGCTAACCAGTGTTTTCAAGATAGAGCTTTTGTTACAAATCAAAATCGAAGCCCAAGGTGCTCTTCAGAAAATTTACGTAAAACATTTGAATAACCTGATCCTGTATGAAGACAGTCACCAAACAAAACTTAATCTTTTTACTTTAATGAGCCGGGAAGACTTTATTGTTCCAAGTGAAATTTTTATGAAGATGCCTGTTTACATCAAGAATATTAATGTTGATATATTTGTAAAACTATTACAGAAAAGAAAATATTTGGATAAGTATGTACGCACGTTTATCGATGAAAGAAAATGTAAGCGTACTTTCTTATTCGAAAATATATTCTTTGTTAACTGCTTATGGTTTACAAAAGAATGTATCGCATATCTCTTAAATTTATTGTCTAACCACAATTTGCAAAATATTTATACAAAGGAATTTCCATTGTTAAATATTTTGCAATTTCATAAAACTGTTGTATCATGCTTTGATTAATTTGTTTCATACTTAGCCGACTATAAAAAGCTTCAGAAAGCGGTTCTAGCTCTGAAGTTACATAAAGATATTCTGTATAGATTTAAGCCTGAAGAAAATGCTAAACACTCTGAAATTTTACAATGGGTAAAAGCAAATATATCCAAAGGAGACAACAATCCAGAAGCTAAGCTTGGTTGGACTTGTGGTCCAGATTCAACAAGATGGCCATCAACAAAGCTTCAGGATTATAAAGAAACTTTAAGCCTGTTGACATTATTATCTATTCAATAAAAAAAACACTTTATTACTTTTAATTTTGTTTTATTTATTACTTTCCATACATACATTCTTAAGATACTACAAATACCTTGGTTAGTACTAATCATATAAATAATAAACTAAAATATAATATAAATTATATAATAATACAAGCAAATAAAAATGCTCATAACCTATCTAACTAAACTTATTATGTTTTTAATTGGTATATATTTAGCAATTCTATCATGCAAAATTAAACAAAATGCAGTTGTTTGATCAGGTACATTTACACCTGTTTCAAATTCAATTCTAATATCTACTGCACTTCTTTTTAATTCTTCGTTTTGTTTAGAGCAATCAACCACTACAATTGGTGCAATATTTTTAAACTCCTTTGGAGTAAGAATAGGTTCACTTTCTTTAAAAAGAAATGAATTTTGAAAATTAGTAAACATTTCATATAAGAGAGCATACTGGTTGTTACTGAAATTTATATTTAAATTGTCATATAAATAATGAGTATCATTAAGGAAAACTTTTATATTTCTTAAATAACAATAATCAAAGCGACTACAATTTTTTGTTAATTGATTTTTTCTGTATGTTTGAAATGCGAACATTATATATTGAGGTTTTTCTATAGCAGATTTTATAGCCCATGTATTTGGGGTAAAACTGGATATTCATGTAATTCTCGACTTCGAAAAGGAATGTACAATTCTTGCACTTTTAACAACATCTAATAATCTTAATTGTTCCTTTATTGCTTTTATAATATGAGGAACCCTCCATGATATTTTTTCTAAAGACAAATTTATTGTCTTGTCATGATCATTTTGAAGATAAAATGCATTATTATCAGTACTACTGCGACGTATTACTAACTCTTGCCGAGCGTTTACTAAAACTTCACACAAACCCAAAACCATATGAAGTGGAATTATAACATCAAAACTGCCAGTCGTAACATCAATAATTGTAGATTTTTCTTTTGGAAACAAACCACTATTTTGAAGAACCTTACTTTGTGATTCGTTGTATGTTGCATAGCCTTTTAAAACAGACACAATTCCTGGATTTCTAACAGTATCTACAGGATCTCCTGATATTTCATACCGAATTTCATCAAATAAAAATAAAATTCCCATTGTCTTTACCATACACTTTTACTTTTCCTTGAACATGTAATGTACTGTACCATGGTAAAGTGTATATATCCTGTTGTTATATTGGAATTCTAATTTCATCATTATTGTTGAAAGAACTGGATGCATAAGGTGAATGAATACGTTTTTCAGCATAAGCAATTGCTGTATCAAATAATGGTGGCTCTTGAACATTAAGAATTTGAAAATTCATTCTATTAAATTTATACTTTTACTCGAAATCCTAAAGATTTTAAAAACAAACGGTTTTCTGTAGTTAACCCTTTCACGTTTTTTACTCGACTACAAATTTTATTGGTCTTTGACTTATTTATATTATTATCATTATAAGCTGCACCAATTCTATTATTAACATTAAACACTATTCTCATTGCCGAAACGTTATTTTATTTTACGTAAATGCAACCTTACTGTTAGCACTTCTTCTCTAAAACTGACAATATTTCCATCTTGATCAGTTATTTTAATTGTTATCTCATCTATTTGTTTAGTGTTAATTGGAAGATAAACAACACTAGAAGGTGTTTCTATTATTTTGTAGCCAGGTGGTACACAAGGAAAAAATTCATGAATAACATGTACTTTTTGACCATTACGAAACGCACCACATACAATATTACATTCAACACATAATGCATTTACTTTGAATATTTTACAAGTATTATCCGATATATGTTTTTTGTTTGCTTTTAGTCTATTACTGTTAAAACCTAGTAAACCACCAATAGAGTCACTTTGAAAAGTCAATATCAAGACTACATTTAATTTCACATTTTAAAGTATTGTTATTACCTTCTATAATTAAAATAGGTTTTTGCATATAGTGTTTGGTTTTTAATGATTCTTGTTTAACATATGTTACAAGTTCTTTATTTAAAAAAGCATTGAGCTCATCAATTTCATAAGAGCCTTCAGGAATTGTAATAAAACCTTTTGTTTGATTTTGTAAAGTAAAATAAAATTTATTATTTGAATTGGTAACGTTTTCTATTAAATTAAATGTTTCTAGATTTATTAAACCTAAAACATATTCACTGGTATCTAATATCAAAGGCGGATAATATTTACTTGAAAGTACTGAACTAGTTCCTGTTAAAGTAAATTGTAACAGACATGATACAAACACATATAAAGAACTATGATAAACTGAAAACGATCCACATATGTCACTAAATATTATAGTTGTACAAAAATTTTAAACATAAGTGTCCACAAATTACTGTATTAAACTGTTGTAATCTTTCATGATTGTATACTATTTCACACTTATTTTTTTTGTTTAAATATTTAACTAATTTTATCGGTGGTGGTAAGTTACCAAAACTATCAAAATAAAGGGCTTTATTATTAGTTTTTTTTATAAGTAGTCCAATGAGTTCCTTCACCTCTCTCATCATCTAAATTTATGATACCCGTCTCGTTGACATTTGGACCTGACTTAGGCAATGAATCTTTCATAAATACTCCTCTAAAATTTTTAATTCTTATTAGTTGTGTAAATTTTTTCAAATCAACGTTAGTTAGAGCGCGTTTTGGAAGCTCTATAAGAATGTTTTCGGTGATTTCCATGGTCCTAAAAAAAGACCGTTTCCTTTTTTATAGGGTTTCAGAAACAAACCTTTTCCCGATTTATTTAATGCAATTGCTTCCATACTTTGATTATGTCTTTGGGTTTCTTTAAGTTGTTCTTTAGCTTCATTTACTGCTTTCGCAATCGCAGCGGCACCACCACTTAATGATCCTAAAGCACCCAATGCCGTAAAAATTGGAGAATAAGTGACAAAAATCCTCCAGTTTTGGGTACAGAAATTATGCGTGTATGTTTAATTGGAGTTTTATGTTTTGCAGATTTTACGGCTTTTACTGCGGCTTTTATGACATCGATATTTTTTTTTAATTGCAGTTTTTGCAATTTTTTTTAAATCATTGAAACCTAAACCTTGTCTACTTTTTTTAAATTTCGTTTTTGGGCGCTGATAATTTTTTATTGATAAACAACCCATTCCAAGTGTTAACTTAGCTTTCATTGCAGATGCAACACCCAAAGCTGCAGTTTTTTCTCCCAAAGAAGAATTGGAAGAATGTAATCTAGGCTTCGCTTTCTCTAATAAAAGACGGTCTGCTTTATATCGATTATGTAAATCTAAACTATTATTGTAAGCGATGTCGTGCTCTTTGCAGGCTTCGTCTAAAGCATTAACTCCTTGATCTCCTCTTGCAAGCCGTTTTGTTAATTTTGTTCCTGGACCACAATAATTATAACCAGGAATATGAAGTTCAATGGGTAGCTTGTTTATCACCGAATTTAGAACACCTCGGCGAGTATATCTCTTTTTAACTGAGCTTACTTGACTACTAAGATTTTGCATTTTTACTGCACTATATATAGACTCCTATTAAACTTAGGTTTTAACAAACAAAACTCAACTAAAAAATAACTAGTTGTAATTAGAATATTTATAGTTCAAAGAAGTTTTCTTTATTAGTTTTATACAAAATGCGAATTGTTCAACAACCAATAACGCTACAAGTGTCAAACAATGATTTTAAAACTATTAACAAAAACAGGGAGAACTTTTTCCGTCAACTATACGTTGTCTTATTGTAGGACCATCAAACTGTGGTAAAACCAATACAATGATAAGTTTAATTGAGCATCCTAATGGGTTTCGATTTGAAAATGTATATATATTTTCAAAATCGTTATTTCAACCAAAATATCAGTATTTGGAAACGTTATTAAAACCCATACAAGGAATGAGCTATTTTACATTTAATGATCTAGAAAATAATATTCCCTCTTCTTCAAAAGTTAAACCTAATTCTATAATAATATTTGATGATGTAGCTTGTGATATACAAAATGTTATGAGAGAATATTTTAGTATGGACAGACATAAAAATATTGACTGTTTCTATTTGTGTCAGACTTATACCAAAATTCCGAAACAACTAATTAGAGACAATGCAAATTTCTTAATATTGTTTAAACAAGATGACTTAAATTTACTTCATATTTATAAAGACAATGTTAGTTCAGATCTGACTTTTGAAGAATTTAAAAAAATGTGTCATTTATGTTGGCAAGATAGATACAATTTTTTAGTAATTGATAAAGAAAAAAAATTTAATAATGGAGATTATAAAAAATTATTTGATTGCTTTATACAACCTTAATTTTAGTAAGAAAAAGT
>NW_025400985.1:12949252-12959652 GCF_015345945.1 Tribolium madens | reverse complement strand
TATATGTTTCTGTAGCGGTTTATTAACGCTTTTACCCTTAACGAGCGGTTTTCAGGCGGTTTTACGCTTAACGAGCGGTTTTCAGACGGTTTGCTGGCACGTTTTGCAGCGGCGGCTCGTAAAAATTTTTGTTGGGTGGGCAAGTGTGCAAACAAACATGTAGGTACTTAGATGTATAACAAAGTAATAATCTCAAAAAAGTAAACAATACGTAAATAAATGTTGTTTTCTAAAAACAAACTTAAATAAAATAAACAAAAATGATTTTTTAAATAAAACTAATTTTTAACTCTAACAAAGAAAAATAGAATTTTTTTTTAAACAGAAACAAAACCCGAAATATAAAATATATCTAGAAAGATATTAAAAAATGAAAAGAAAACCTTCTTGCAAAAAGTCGTAAAACTCTATTTTAGACTTGTTTGTATGTTAAATTAATACGCCTATTTTTCACTTGCGCAAATCTGTCGATAATGCTTTCAAAAAAACTGGAATTTTTTCGAAGTGTCTTTACAAGTTCTTTTTCTATGGCAATTACTGCTAGGCTATTTAAACGGTTTTGGGTCATTGTGTTTCTACTAAAAGATTTTATTCTCTTAAGAGTAGAAAAAGATCTTTCAACAGAAGAAGATGTCGCGGGCAATGACAAAATTAAACACAATAATTTATGTGTTTCGGCAATTTCGTCTTGCAGCAAGTTAGAAGTTATAAATTTTAATTTGTCCTTTAGTTCTGCTGATTCACCTAATAACGTATTGTCGGAATATAAGACTCTTAACTCATTTTCTAATTTATCCTTAACAAATAGTTTAGGGTAAATCATACACAAATTATTTAATAAATCATTTGGAAACTTTTTTTGAAATATACTAAATTTCTCACTATTTAATAAATTAAAGAAAATTAATTTTTCAAAGTCCGCGAATCTAATTTCAATTTGTGTAATTATTATGTCTAATATTTCATTAAATAGTCTCACATATGAAGTCTTAGGTTCAGCTAAATCATATTTTCTTCTTTTTGCAAGTGGACCACAATTACTAATCGTATCGTTATAAAATCAAGTAAAAAACGTTTCGTCACTTCTAAAACTTTGAAGGGTTTGCAAAAGATTTTCTATTCTTGTCTTACAGTAGAAAATAGCAGTAAATTTACTTTGTATAATAGAATAGATTAACTCCGTTTGTTCAAAAATTAAATTAAATATACTAAGTAAAAAACCTGTGTCAAAATTATTTAAAAATTTTTGGTAACCAATTGCTTCCCGAATTGTTATAGAATCTTTACTAAAATCTGGACTTTTCAAAATCTCTTCAAAAACATTAAGCAGTTCTTCTCTATGATTTAACACAGTCTGAACGATTCGTGACTTGAAGTTCCAACGGGTTTGAGAATTAGTTGGTACTCTTCTGCTGCTGACAGAATCTAGAATGTTTGTACGTTTAGTAGATTTCGAAAAAAAGGCCGAAATTCCTGTAAGTGTTGCAAAAAAAAATACATTCCTGAATTTTATTAACACAATCCTGCAGAATTAAATTTAAACGATGCGCATAACAGTGTGTAAATAAAGCCTGAGGAGCAATGGTTTTAATTTTTGCTTGTAAACCATTTATCTCTCCGGCCATCACTGAGGCTCCATCATAAGTTTGCCCTATTAATTTATCTTTTATATTAAATTTTTCAAAATGTGCAGATAGTAAATTAAATAAATCGTCTACCGTACGTCCTGAACTAACATCAAAGAAGCCCAAAAACCGTTCTCTAATTTCTCCATCGTGAATATAACGAAAAATAACTGATAATTGCGAATGGCAAGATATATCAGTCGTCTCATCAACTTGCCAGGAAAAACAAATAGACTTACTTATTTCCGATTCAATACTCTGCATGACAACATGGTTAACACAATCAATTAAATCATTTTGTATAGTTTTAGACATGCCACTAAAAACAGAAATGATTTTAAAAATTCTCCAAATTTAGAATCGTAACAACTTAAAAATTCTGCAAGTTCTCTAAAATTACCCTGATTGTGGGAATCTTTTTTCTCGTCTTGCCCACGAAAACCCAACTCTTGACTTGCCAAAAATATTGTCATGTCGATAAGTCGTTTCAAAATTTCACGATTTTCCTTTACGGTTTCATTGTGTTTGACTACAGCAGCACGGTGAGCTGAATCTACAGAATTTTGAATGTTTTGAATCCCAAATAATTTAAATTTTAAAGCTGAATATGTATGTTCTTTAGACTTATTGTGCGTTTCTAGAGACTTATACAAGGTTTTCAAATTGTCTATTCCTGTTGTTTTCCAGGGACTTTTATCATTTGTACTAAATAATATACAAGGCCAACAATATAATTTTGCCCTGGTCTCACAACCTGTAAGCCACAGATATTTATTGTACCATGATGTACAAAATTTCCTGTTTGCTGTCTTTGTATTAGTATTGGTGAGGTTCATTAATGAAGGCGTGGGTCTCGGTAAATTTTTAAGGAAAAATTTCTCATCGAAAGATAAGACCTTACTCGAGTTTTCCAACAAATAATTCACAACATCACCATTACTGCCCACCACATCCCTTATTGAGGCCATATTTATCGCCAATTTGCACCACCACAAAAAGAAAACACAAGACACCAGTGAAAATCACACCAATTAATACGTTTTTTATTATTGTGGATTCTTAGTACTCTGACACTTCGTTAATACCAGTAACACAACGTCTGCAATAAATAGCGCATTCAGCAATTCAGCATCTCAAGAAAATACCACGTTCGGAATCATAACTTTTTGTTAAATACGAGGAGAATGACCAAAAGATTACAAAAATTACAAGTTTAAATATCTTGGTAAAAATATTTTGTAGATAAAAATCGTTTTCTCATCACTAAAAATAATTTAAGTGATAAAAAATTATATTTAATCGTGAATTTATAATATTTACCTATAAAGGACTCTAAAGTACTAAACTATGTAAAAACATAATAAATATAATTTTGAAACAAACAATACGTTTTACTAAAACTAATAGAAATTTATAATTTTTGTCGTACTTTGCTTTCTTGTCATGATTGAGTCGTAATAATGAGAGTTTTTAAAATATAACTATTAAAATAAATAAAAAATACGAGTATGTATTAATCTTTTGATGGTTGTGATGAAAATATTGAATTTAGTAAATTTAAAAGTATGAATTTTACAGCTTAAGAGTTTGAACCTGGGCATGCCACCGCTGCTGATCAAGCGTTGGTCAAACTTAGAGCTGCGTCATCGCCGTTTCGCTGCTCGATAACATACGTCTTCCACTTACGCTTCCCAAGCGTAGAGCTGAGATTACAACTCGGTACCGTGGCATGCCCAGTCTGACTATTTCAAGCGGCTAGAAAAGACAGCGGATTGCACGTTAGTTATAAAATAACAGTTAATAAATGATACATATTGATGAAATGATAAATAATACATATATTATTGCTTTTATGAAATATTATTTATAAGTAAAAATATTTTTGAAAAATTGTATTTAATTATTTAAATTGGGTGGGCTGTGCCCACCCTGCCACCCTTGACGAGCCGCCACTGGCGTTTTGCAGTTGTATTACAGTTTAAATACGGTTTGTTAACGATTTTGCAGTTTGCTTGCGCGTTTTGCAGTTGTATTACGGTTTATAAACGCTTTTTACGGTTTGTATGTAGACGGTTTGCGAACGGTTGGCAGACGGTATTCAGAGTTTTTGTTTTCGTTGAATCAAAATAAAATTTTATTAATTATGAACTTAAAAAAAAGATTAGATGTCACAGAAACAAAAAAATCTAAAGAAATTAATTTAAAAAAGAGAAGAAGTAAAGCAAAAAATTACTTTGTTAAAACAAGATGAGTCTATTTATGAAAACACATTTTCTCCAATTACCAAAAGACTTGAAACAATATCCAATCAGTTACAAGAGAAGAATATTGTTAATGACTTTAAACCTAAACAAGAGAAACAAGAAATATTTGATCAAACGTTTCCTACAGAAAATAAGAATGATCTTTCATGTAAAATCTCTAATCTTAAAACAAGAATAGAGTTATTAAAAAAAGATAAAGTTGATTTTAATGAAATTGATAAGATAATCCAAAGTACACCACATAACACTTTAGAAAAAAAAGAAGATAAAGAAGTTTTTATAGCAGAACCTGAAGACTTAGAGGATATGGAACTAGATGATTTTATTGAAAATTCAGTTAAAGAAAGCAAAAAAAAACATTTCAGGTTTGCTTGGAACAGATTTTTATAATGAATATTTAGAAACTTTTGATGAAGTACCACGACATTATACAGGGTGCACCAGAACTCGCGCCACAGAGAAAAATGTCAAATGCCGGGGGCAATAGGTCGCCAAAAAGTGCAGCCGAAGAAGTAATTTTTGCTTGCATAAGAAAGTTATTAGACTCTTAAATCCACCAATCCCAGAAGGACACCTCAGGGTGTGATTGAAAAATTATATCCGTTGCTAGGTTACGAAAATAATACCAATTTGCCCAGAATTTTCATTAAATAGCTGGTCTACTGGAATTTTTCTCGCATAAGACGTTGTACACGAGTATAATGAGAGAGAATCGTTAATTATTATCAACAATTATCAAAAATTATTTTGAAACATTCTGGAAATTCCTGATGAACCGACTTCTTCACAGGTATTGTTCCTTCTCAACTTTTTCTTCGATCTGATACAGATTAACAAACCGATAAATGAATTTTAGAGCTTGAAAACTAGTGCGTTATCTTTATGAGACAAAGAAGCAAGTGAGAGTGAGACCAGAAAAACATGAAGAAGTACGCAAGTTTCTTTATCTTCTTTAATGCAAAATTAAAAGAAAGATGTACTTTTTATAAGAAATTGTGTTTAAATAAAACAGGTTACTAATTTTAATATTAAAATTGTAGTTTTACTCTCGTATTTAGGCATTCTTGTCCAGGAGAGAAATTCTAACCTCAAAATTTATTGTTGCTTTCTTCCACTCACATGAGCTTACTATAACCCCTTGGCTGCTTTTTCATTAAAAAATTCAGAAGAATGTTGCGGTGTTTGTGTTTAGTACGAAAAATGAGCATTTTTGCTGCTGGAAAGTAAAATCCAAATGTTTTAATTCCGAGGGCATTTCAGCAACGTTTTTCGGTGAATTTGTGGGCTGGTCTTTCGAGGAATCATGTGGTTTGTCAATAATATCAACTAATTTCAACATAACGTGACTCCCTTTCTAAAAAGTACATTTTTCTGTTAATTTTGCATTAAAGTAAATAAAGAAACTTGCGTACTTATTCATATTTTTCTGGTCTCACTCTCACTTGCTTCTTTGTTTCATAAAGATAACGCACTAGTTTTCAAGCTCTAAAATTCATTTATCGGTTTGTTAATGTATATCAGATCGAAGAAAAAGTTGAGAAGGAACAATACCTGTGAAGAAGTCGGTTCATCAGGAATTTCCAAAATGTTTCAAAATAATTTTTGATAATTGTTGATAATAATTAACGATTCTGTCTCATTATACTCGTGTACAACCTCTTATGCGAGAAAAATACTGCAAACTAGCAGGTAATGTCACCCACAAATTAATAAATGTCAAACTAAAAATTCCAGTAGACCAGCTATTTAATGAAAATTCTGGGCAAATTGGTATTATTTTCGTAACCTGCAACGGATATAATTTTTCAATCACACCTTGAGGTGCCCTTCTGGGATTGGTGAATTTAAGAGTCTAATAACTCTCTTATGCAAGCAAAAATTACTTCTTCGGCTGCACTTTTTGGCGACCTATTGCCCCCGGCATTTGACATTTTTCTCTGGGGCGCGAGTRCTGGCGCACCCTGTATAAATGGCAATCCATTTATTCATGATAAGAAACGAGAATTTGATCAAAGGACTGGCATAAGACACGACAGTATTGCAGAGAAATTTTGGATTGGTTCATCTCGTGTAGAGTTTATAGGCAGACATTACAGTAGATAAAAAAAATTTAAAACAACACCAGGACTCTATAAACTTTTATTTAAAAGCAACCCTAGACATTACACAGAAAATGACTTGATTACGTATGAAGAAATTTTGGATATAAGTAAAGCTGCTCGTGTTCAGTATAAACCTTCTGCTCCAATTCAGGGAACAAGAGCTGATAAGTATAAATCAATTATCGGTCCGTTATACTATTCAGATCCACCTTACGGTGAAACTCCCAAAAGATCAAAAGCTACCCTAGGTAAAGGTATGATCAAAAATTAAATACCTATCCCATGAACTATGTTTACTGGGATGATCCAAATTAATTAGTCGAAAGACTTTGGTTATTAGTTGCTTCACAGACAGCAGGACATTCGGGTCACAATAACGAAATAGTGTCAATTGTAGAAGAATTACGTGAATCTGGTATAATTGAATAATGACGCTGGACAAATTTGGACGTCACACAGTTAAAAATCCACAATTGGTTTTATCAAAGTTTAGTGATAAAGAAATTCTTTCATTCTCATATATGTTTTATAGCATTATATTAAAATTTGAAGCTAATGCCATTCTAAATAACAAATATGTTATAGGTTTTGACAGAGTTGATTATAAATTTCCATTAGAACAGAGTATCATTGAAAAGATTCTTCTAAACAATGATGAAGTTTTTATAAGTATAGATGATACATTATTTAGAACAAGTTTTAAATTATCAACTGCGTTTTGGAACCAATATTTGCTGTTAAAGAAAATGTACCGAAAAATAAGAACACTGTACAAAAATGTTTATTTGCACAAATAATTGTTAAATGTCCAATAAAATTTGAAAATCAGTCAGTCAATGATGAAAAAGCGATTACAAAACATTAATAAAAAATGGTTTCTAAATTAAAAAATAATAATATAAACCTACATCCATTAAGATGGATATTGTAAAAGAATTACATAAGCCAGCAAGAAAAAAATTTAAACGTCGGCGTATTATAGTTAAAGGATTAAATGAAACATTGCAAGCTGATCTTGTGGAAATGATTTGCCAAAGAAAATCAACAATTTAACTACATCTTATTTGTAATTGATTGCTTTTCTAAATACGTCTGGATGGTTCCACTAAAAACAAAAAATYCTGAAAATGTGTGTGTAGCAATGGAAAAAATTTTATTGAAAATAAAACCATCACCTAAAAACTTACASACTGACAATGGTAAAGAGTTTTACAATACAATATTTCAAAATTTAATGAAAAAGTTTAAAATTAATCATTATAGTACATTTAGTTCTATGAAAGTATCTATAGTTGAACGAGTCAACAGAACGCTAAAGCAATTAATGTGGGAACAATTTAGTTTTCAAGGAAATTATAAATGGATCAATATTCTAGATAAAATCGTCAACAAATATAACAACAAATATCACAGAACAATTAAAACCACACCAGCAAATGTTAAAAAAAGCAATGAGAAATCACTATTAAAGTCGGCTTATACTCATATTTTAAAGTTGCAAATACACATAATAAATTTTCTGTTGGTGATCACGTACGCATAAGTAAACATCGACAAATTTTTGATAAAGAATATACACCCAATTGGTCTAATGAAATATTTATTGTTAAAAAAGTAAAGCTAACTAACCCAACAACATATTTATTAAAAGACGTAAAAGGTGAAGATATACTAGGAGGTTTTTATGAAGAAGAGTTACAGAAAGTAAAACATTCGGATATTTAACTGGTAGAAAAAGTTTTAAGAAAAAAAAGGAAAAAAATTGTATGTCTAGTAGTTAGGTCTAAACAAGACACACAACAGTTGGATTGATAAAACTAGTGTCACATAATATATTGAGATGTAACTTATTTTTTTAAATAAAGTAATAGTAAACTATATAGTATTTAATTTCACCCATTCCTTACAAAGCAATGCATTTCGAACTTTAAGGTCATTTATCTATCCATAAGATGACCACTAACCTGACGTCTCCAAGCATCATATAATTGCAATTTATGTTAAACAACACAGATTGCACATTTATATTGTCACCTACTCAACAAACAATCACAGAAGCAGTAGCAATAAAACACCATGGATATCTGATATTATATTTATGTTTATATTATTACAAATTTATACAATTTTAGATAACATATAACAAACACAAATTTATTCTTTATCTTTGGTTCTATATTCTCGCAGAAAATGTTTAAAATTTTGCATCTTAATTAAATCATGCATGCTGCACGCAAGAGATCTAACACCTTCCATATCACTTTCACCTTTGCATGATGGGCATTTAAACTTGATTGGGATTGGCATATTTTTTCATGTGTAGTTTCAAGATAACTTATTCCTCTGACTGTTCAATAAACTTGATATTGGTTGTTCTTCCAACTATACCTTCACTAACCATGTAAATGTTTTTTCCTTGTTTCAGTATATTGTTTAAACTTTGAATAACTGTTTCACTAAATTTTTCAGTGAAGAGTTGCGGGAGAGGTGTTTTAAATTCACCACAATCCACGACTACTTGTTTTCCAAATGGAGTCTCCGTTTTAATAAATCTTTTAATTGAAAACCTTGTATCAATTTGTACATAACTTGCCCGAACATAAGGCACAAGATGAGTTTCTTCGTTTATAGATTTTATCAAGGAACACATTGCTTTACTTTTATGTACGGTTGCTTTAACACCACAGAACAACAGTTTAACACTATGAAAATGTGTAGCAAACACACGAATAAGAAATAATCCCCACTACTTACCTATCAGTAAACTCTAACATCATTGAAGGTCGCGCAAAACACATGAATCAAAACGTTGAATCCTGAGTGAGCCAGAACCAGCACTATTTAACTACTTATCACAAATTGCTTTATTTCATCCTAAAATTGAGATTGAAGCAGTTATTTTTATAAAATACATTAGCTATTTTTAGTTCAATTTTTCTAGATTTTAATACAGAATTATTTCGAAAATAATGTATTTTATAAAAATTATATCTTCTATCTCAATTTTAGGCTGAAATAAAGCAATTTGTGATATTTTCAAGAGGTTTGGCTTTATATTAAGCAGGAAATCAACCTAAATCAAAGTATTACAACAATATAATAGTTTAAATAATAGCCAAATGCATTGGAAATTAATCAAATCGTCTTATTTTGGACAGAAACGGCGAATAAACACACATTTCGTTGTTTTTGTTTTAGAAAGCCATGCAATTTAATGTATTTTAARAAAATAAGTACTTATTAGCTGTTTCCGATCAAAATAATACCATTTAAACAAATTCCGTTTGGTTTGGTTCAATTTAAAGCCAGAAAATATTGTAAATAAATGAATTTTATCAAATAAGTGTTAAAAAATTGCGGTTTCTATACAAACTAAGACAAATTTACGCAACTTCTAATGGATTTGGCTCAATTTTAAACCAGAAATCGTTTTAAATCAATGTATTTCAACAATGAAATTACAGTTTTCAGTCAAAATATAGCAATTTGAGCCATTTCCAATTCAATTTTGCTTTATTTTTCCAGAATACTGTTATTTTAGCGTCTATTTTGTTGAAATACACTGATTTGGTTCGATTACTGGTTTAAAATTGACTCAAATCGATTAGAAGTTGCGTAAACTGCTTTATAGTTGCCGAAAACAGCTATTTAAACACGTATTTTGTTGAAATACATTAATTTGTGATGTTTTATGGCTTAAAAACTGTTGGAATATAATTGTCTCATTTTGTTAAGAAATCGAAATTTTAACACTTATTTGATAAAATACATTTATTTACAACCTTTTCTGGCTTTAAATCGAGCCAAACCAAACGGAATTTGCTTAAATGGTATTATTTTGACCGGAAACAGCTAATAAGTACTTATTCTTTTAAAATACATTAAATTGCATGGCTTTCTTAAACAAAAACAACGAAATGTGTGTTTATTCATCGTTTCTGGCCAAAATAAGACTATTTGATTAATTTCCAATCGTTTTGGATGAATTTTAAGCCAGAAAACTCGGCAGTTTTGCTCGATTTGAACACAGAAGAGTGTTTATTCGTCGTAGAACTTATCAATAATAATTTAGTTTGCAWAACTTTAATTCTCCATATTTTGGCACTATTTGTCAAATAGTAATTTACTGTTGACGTTTGTTTAGAGAAAATTTTGACATTTTTTATTTCCTTAGCAAACTATGTGAAAACGGGTGTAGCTAGTAATAAATGTTCTGTAGTATTAACAAAAAGTCCATAACTGGAAAATTATTAAACTTAGATYTACGGAACATTAATACAGATCAATGCACAATTAAATTCTCTTCTATTTAGTAAAATAAAAATTGGGGTATTTCATTTGAAAAAATTGAGTTATGAGTATTTGAATTATTACAAAAGTAACTTTAAAATTTTGAGTTGTTTTTTTTT
>NW_025400985.1:12944563-12947317 GCF_015345945.1 Tribolium madens | reverse complement strand
ATATTCCAAAATAGCGTGTTATGTCAACACATGACAGATTTGAAAATTACAGTAGACCAACTATTTATTGAAGATTCTAGGCAAATTGGTATTATTTTTGTAACCCAGCAACAAATATAATTTTTCGATCCCACCCTGAGGTGCCCTTCTGGGATTGGCGGAATTAAGGGTCTAATAACTTTCTTATGCAAACAAAAGTTACTTCTTCGGCTGCACTTTGTGGCGACCCATTGCCGCCGGCACTTAACATTTTTCTCTGGGGCGCGAGTTCTGGCGCACTRTGTATATTTAACAATTTACAAGCAATTGTTAAAATCGTCCAAATTAAGACACTTTTCTATCATAAAAGTATGTTTTCTGGAGAGATATACCCCAAATACAGGTGACAGATAAGTGAAAYGTATAATTTTTTAAACATTTTTTCCATGTTCCTGGTATCTTATCTTACTTGAATTTTTTCTCTGGATCGCGAGTACTGACTGGCACACCCTGTATATTACTAAAATTAATAGCTAATAAACAACCTATTTTAATAAACATTTGTATAATGACAAATATTATCTACATCTTTATCATTCACTCTACACAAAGAAAGTTAACACATCAAAAACTAGTATACCATTGTGGTGAACATTTTTGTCATGATTTTTAAAAACTCTTCCGTTCTGTGTGTGATACTAATTTATCAAATTATTTTTTCTAAAGCATTTACAACTCGAAGAAGCATTGACGATTTAATGTGGAAAAGAACAGCCGAAGAAACGAATCTAACCACGACCCAAAAAAGTAAACCAACAACGAGTAATATCAATAGTATCATTGACGACATTTGGGGACAATCTGATGAGAAAATAGAATCAAATATCACTACAAACAGTGAAGTGAATCAAATGGGTTCTCAAAATAACATTACAACAATCACGTCATGTACTTGTACCCTTTATTATCTCTGCAAAGATGATTCTGGGGATACTTTTGGTGGTATAAGGTAATAAATATAAATAATATAATCTGATTTTTCACATTTCGTTAAATCCAAATCATCATCGTCCATTCATAAGTGGCGCTATTTTTGCAGTAACAGGATGTTAATGTTAGAAAATATGCTTTTAAAACAAGATAGATTGTGTCAAGATACAGGGCGTCATAGCTAGGACTATACCACTCCCAAAACCAGCCCAAAATATACATACTTGAAGCTTATACCTACAGGCTGTTCTAGCGATTTGGTCTTTTATTAACCTTTAAATGATAAAATACTTAAATAATTGGTTTATAAAAGTTATCATCAAGTACGCTCACAAGATGTTTCGAAAATGAGTAACCTATACAAATCTAATAAAATAAATAAAATATTGCAATTATTTACTATTATTTTTTTATTTATTCATTTAAGTATTTATGACTGCAAAAAGTAATTGTAAATAAATTCATCGCTCGGGACCAAAAACCCGCCGCATTTTAATAGGTAGGTATACCAAGCTATAATCTTAAGTTAAATATCTTTTTAGAAAATTTTGGAAAACATTTAATAAGTGTTTAGAAAGAGTATTTAAAAATCTAAATACAATTCAAATACCTAATGTATGCTATTCAAAAATTTTTAAATACCTAATTTAAATGTTTTAAGTGTTTTAAGTTYTTGCAATACGCGTAATAGTACGAAGTGATCCAAAAAGACTGAGTTTGTTGGCAACAGATTTGAAAGTATTTTTGTTAATAATTTGAAACACTGCAACCGGATACGGTTTTGCTTGACAAATACTGTGCGATCAAAAAAKATAAATTAGAGTAGGCGACGATTAAAGTCCTTCAGATGGCAATCCTGATTTTTGACATGAAATGTCAGCGGAAAATTTGACAAGTTAGCTTTTTATTCATTTTCAGTGAAATAATGTTCACTTTACAGCAGAATTTTTTTATTGCTGTACAAGACGAAAATGGTGAATGGTCATTTTCACTTTCAATTTGTGTGGAAAWTTTCCAGCCCAGATTCCCAGCCAATGTGTTGCCAATTGTAGAATTTAATCGACGCCTATACTCCAATTTTTTTTTTTTTTTGATCGCCCGGTACTTGATGTACAATACAACCCCATAAAATTGTTGAATTGTTCTTAATCAAAAGCGTACTCTAATGGTAAGCTTTAAAAATTAAGGTRAGGATCGCAACATATTCAATCATTGTGGATCACTTTGTATATTAAAAAACAAGTGTTACAAATATTGTGATATGAGTAGTTTGCACTATTAGCATAATGAGAAGTTGTAACACGCGTTTTTTTATACTATTTTTTCTAATTTGCGTTTATAATWCGTTTATTAACGTCTCCCGTAGGAGTCGTTTATGGCTCTATAAAAGCACACTGTGCTTTAATGAATTTAGGGTTATTTAGTTTTTGGATGCAGCTTCTGACTTGTCAGGTAACAAATTTTGCGTTGTTGCTTCGGCAATTTGGCGAATTTCGGGCGGAGTGCAAACTAAATTCTGTTTCTCATATTTTATTTATTATTATTATTATGWTGTAATACTAATAACTAATAATTTGTAAATTTTATTTTTAATGACAGACGGCAGAAATGGCTAAAAAAACAGGTGGGCGCCGAGTGTTACCAACCGATACCAACTAACACAAAATTCTCTAGGCGACAAAAATATATATTTTTTTAATTAAAATAAGAAAAAAAGGGGGCGCAAATTAGAAAAAATAGCATAAAATACTCGTTTTATAATGGCATTGGCGCACTCATCCCATA
>NW_025400985.1:12902176-12943608 GCF_015345945.1 Tribolium madens | reverse complement strand
GAAATTGATTACTCTATCTATTTGAGCAATAAAAAATTGGTGTTAAGAGAGCAAAAAAATGGAAAAACACAGAAAATGTGACCTGCAACTGCTGGAACCGGAAATTGAGTGGATGTATCCGGTTTTCGTGATTACCAAAAGGTATGTTGTTACAGGGAAATGTTCCAAATTTTGTAATATTTGGTCAAATAGTTCCAAAGTTATTACAAAAAAATCAAATTTCCATACCCACATTCCGAGGGCTGTAAAATTCTTATCAGTAGAGATAGGGCACGATTTATTATTTAAATTAACATCATTTTATAGGTCATTTTTGAGGTTCAAATATTGCTTCATATTTATGAATAACCCTYTATATTGTAGTCTTAAATTTTGTACTTTCTTCTTTAAAACAGTAAAACACTTAGTTTTGGTGTAATAACATTTTTGTCAAATTATTCTAAAAACTTCACAAAAGCGACAAATAAAATTTAAAAATGTTTCATTTAAAAACAGTTTGTATTGCAACTCATTTTTAAAACACCTACTATATGTATACCTACCTATATGTATAAAAATAATTTCACATAAGGCAGTAATATCTGTTTTTYGTAGTTTTTTTCCATATAGTAACATTTAAAGAACAATATTGAGACTTTACTAACTTGCTAGGACACACTGTCAACAATTGTCCTTTTACTGACTTGTTCTTTTTTTATTTCCAGCATAAATGAATGTAACTCATATCTGGAAAAATGTTGTAAACACGACCAAATAATCAAACCACCCGAAGCCCCCACAASCCGTCCAGATAAATCGAATAAGCCTTGTGGCTATCGCAACACCAACGGAGTGGGTTTCAAAAACCAAAACGTCAAACATAACGAAGCAGAATACGGYGAGTTCTCTTGGACGGTAGCTATTTTCAAATTACAAAATAACACTACATATGAATGCGGAGGAACCCTTATCAATCCACAAGTAGTCGTCACTGCAGCCCACTGTGTTCAAAACACCAAACACAAATACAAAATTCGTGCAGGCGAATGGGACACTCAAACTGAATACGAACAATACCCCCACCAAGAACGAAATGTTGCGTCAATAACCATCCACCCAAAATTTAACCCTAAACTTTTATTCAACAACATTGCTCTTTTATTTCTGGAGCAACCCATTGAGATAGCACCTCATATAAATGTGGTGTGTTTACCGCCCCAGAATGCGARTTTTACGAGCAAAAACTGTCTCGCGACTGGATGGGGACAAGGTGATTTCGAGAAAAAGGACCAAAATCAAGTTTTTATGAAAAAAGTTGAATTACCAATGGTAACGAGGAGGCGATGCGAGGATGATMTGAGGAGAACAAAACTGGGAAGATTTTTTAAATTGCACGATAGCTTTGTATGTGCTGGAGGTGAGGAAGGAAATGACACATGTAAAGGAGACGGGGGGAGTCCTTTAGTTTGTCCCATTGAAGGAGAAATGGATAGATATTTTTACGTTGGTATAGTGTCTTGGGGAATAGGATGTGGGCAAAATAACATTCCAGGSGTTTACGTCAATGTTGCGTTGTTTAGCAATTGGATAAATCAAGAGTTGTTGCYAAGAAATTTAGATATAAGCTTGTGAAAGTTTTATTTTAGTTCAATAAAAAAATCAAATCAACTACATTTCATAAAAAAAATATAAATCTAAGATCATTCTAACTATTTTCAAATGGTGGAACGTAATCATCGGCCATACTGAAGAGAAACCCTAAAAAGTATGCATAAATGAGACTAATCACGTTTCCACATTACACTATGTAAATTAGATGTTAGTTATACGGAGTGGTTCTCAAACTATAGGCAAAATTTTATGTTGCCAATTTTTCTATTAAAAACTGGTTTTATTAAACTATAATTTTTTTTTTCTGGCAAAAATTAAACGTCAAAGTTTGTTTAATACTATAACTTCAGTCTGCAATAAAGACCTTAAAAAAGACTTTAGTATTTGTTATAAAAAGCACGAGTGTTTCACAGCTTTGGTATAATATTAGTAAAAATCGGAATATTATTTCGGGTAAATCAAAAGTTCAAATCTCCAGCCGACTTCGGACAAAAAAGTTATTTTAAAACTTACTTGGAGGCAAAACAACATCATCCTGTAAGTTATTGTTTTCACATTTCAAAAGATTCTTCCGTATATCTCAAATTGTCACAGTTTTCTTTATAATATTTCTCAAATTTAAAAAAATGATTTTGTATCGTTTTATTTCGTTCAATGTGAACAATATGCACCAGCTAAAATGTAACGACATTAACTAAAAACAAAAAATCAACGACTTACATCTGCCATTAGAAAATTGGTCCAATGAACAATTGCGTCAACAAGAGATATACTAATATGTTGTTGAATATTGACAAAGTCATTGAAAAACAATAATTTTAATAAAAGTTCAGTTCCTTGTGTAATCTCTTTGTGGTATTCCTAAACAGAAGAAGAAAGTAAATTTTAAAAACTTAAAAGTAGTAAGTACTTACAACGTATGAACTTTTTTCAGAATATTCGGTTTTCTGTAATAAATATTTCGAGATGTATCCTAAAACTTTCTTGTAATAGTTTTCACCAAATTCCTCATCGTTTGAATTCGAAGCTATCAACTTAAAAATAAAAATCGAATCCTTCATCATCTTCCAAAAACCTTCGTCAAGCTTAATTACTCCTTTCATCATTTTTTCTAAAAAAAAACACAACTAAAAATATAAAGTCATTCAAGAATCTTACCTAAAATTTGTGTTGAAATAATTTGGATTATATTAAACCTAGTTTTAACTGGAAAACTTGTAAACAACAACGTGTAGATCTTTCGTCTATTTGAAACATTCCTTGCGACAAGTTCAATCAATTCGTATCCATTTTTGCTCAATTTATAACTGTTATGTTTCTGAAAATTTAGCGATTACATTTTATGTGACCTCAACCCTCATTATCTTACTCTGTAACCGTTAATATGCACAATCAAAGGCACAAAATACCTCGCAGTAACGGGCGCATTCGATACGAAAAAAAACTCATTCAAAAGTTGCTTCAAATAATCGCTTAAATCCACATCTCGGTCGCCCAAAATCGCCGTAAAAACCAAAAACTGTTCCAAATCCAACTTCAAATAATCGTCTCGTATCAATCTATCGATTTTCTTCAAACAAGTTTTTTTGAATACAATATCGCCGTAAACAAGCTGCTTGAACATGTAGCGTATCAAATCATCAAAGTTGTGGGTCACTCTGTATAATATTTTTTTAATAAAAATTATGTATTGTCATTTATTACCTACAGGTTGCATAGGTCAAATGTCATATTAAGCGATGCTAATTTGACTACCATCACTGACGAATTTAAACCACTCTGGAGATACTCCATACAAGATTCAACCAAATTAGTCCTAATTACGGAAATGTTTGTGTAGAGGAGTAAACAGCCAATCCAGAGTTTTGGATTAAATTCCGGGGATCCTGAGAATAAGTTAAATAAATAAATAAAAAAAAAATAGATAGACTACGCAACGTAAACAAAATTTCCTCTTTTCTAAATCCACTGATTTCATTTAATTTTTATTACTTTAACAAACTATTGTAAATTCACGTTAACGTGAAAGAAAAGACATCCAAGAAACTTACACTCTACTTACTCTGGTGTATTTCATTACTGCACAACTGCAAAAAATCAGTAACAGCTTTAAGATTAATGTCATTGGGTATAACTTTACTGAAGATTACCAGCTGAGAGAAATATAGTAAAGGAAGAAAGCTGCCTCTGCTTCGTAAAGTCAAAGCTAAACTTTTATCATATTGCTAAAAAGAAAAATTAAATAAAATCGACTTAAAACTAAAAGTAAAAATACTTCTTTTAATGTAAGAAAATCTTCATTAAGGTTCGTAAATTCTTCAAGAGTTTTCAACAATGCAAAAGCATTAGCGACACAATCCCACCGAAAACTTTGTCTGAGTAGATGATGTTTAATAAAACAAACCATAATTTCGTTACACCTTAAATTCGAATTTAATCTCATTAAATCTGTATTATTCTTGAATATTTTGTTGTAAATGTAAAACAAGTAATTCAAATCGGAACTGTTACAAATCATCATAAAATGATTGTGAATATGATCAGCAATTTGCGACAACTCCTTATATTCGGTCAAGTGAACAATCACACAAAGCAATTTTAAATTACATTTTCTGATAGTTGAAAGATTTTCCATGTTCCTGCTTATATGCTCCTTTCTGTAAGAAACAATCAAAAAAAGTCTAAATAATCCAACACTTACTTAATCAGCCCTAAGGTGTGACATTTTTGAAAAAATTCTGAAAAATTAAAATCATCGGATATGATTGGGTCTATGAAAAGTTCCGGTGTTTGTGATATTCCTTTACATATGTTTGGGTATATCATCGCCATATATAGATGCTGAGAACAAAAAAAGTTTTRTTTAAAAAATAATTCTCATTTTAGGAGTAAATTACCTTAACAAATTCGGTTGATGATGCCATTGGATGTAGTGCCATTTTAAAAATCACTTTCAAGACTTGAAGAGCGCTATATATGTACTTTTTTTCGTTCAGTTTTAAGTAAGTTTCTGACAACAGTGATATAAAAGGTTTTAGGTCAAAGGGAGAACATCCTTCTGTTAAGTATTCTAAAACCTATAAAAAAACAACAGATTTTTCCCAATTTATTCATAATAATAATACAAATACATGCCTCTCTATAAATCTGTGGATGATCTTCCTCGCTAAACAACATTATAGAAAGGAATATAACAAATAAATGTTTATTTTTTGAGCGGTTACTCCATTTTTTATTCATTAAACTTTGTAWACCTCGGATTATCGTAACTGTACTCATTGTTTGGTSGCTGCTAGCATTYAAAATTGCCTAAAACTCAAACTAGAACACAATTCACAAATAGGTACTTTGAAAAATACTTTCACAGGTGCTTCAACATATTCTTTACTCAAATCAGGCGACATCAAAATTTCAGCTAAGGATTCAACAGCTGCATTCGAAATTTCCGATTTGTTTGAAATACAATTGAGTAAAATATTTTTGAGTAAAATTTCATTGGTGACTTTAACTTTATCAATAGACACGTGCTTGGGTGAGAAACAAATAATTGCAAGAGAAAATTTGAACAAATTTTTGTGAACTGTTTTTGATATCATCATTTTATTTAAAATGTCAATCAAAGTGCGGTAATGTTTCTCTTTTAAACTGTTCATAATGCAAACAGCTTCCTGAAACAACATGATTTAAAAGTAATAGGTACTGAAAAAAAAGTGAATAATTACGCCATAGAAAGTAAAATCTGGATGTTTCCATATGTGGATAAACGCGTTTAGAAAAGTTTTATAATGATCTTSTTTGAATTTAGGATGTAAACTTTTAAGCAAATTTCGAAAGTTGACTTGTATAAGGTTAAAATGACGAGGTGTGAGATTAATAGTGTTGTGTCTTCTTAACCCATTGAACAAATATGTTGTAATGATAATTTTTCTAGATGGAATATTCTCTTGTTCAAACAAAACTTTTAGACTCAATAAAGCTTCATATGCCACTGATCCTGGATTTTGCAAGACTTCAAACGTTTGAAAAGTCTCTTGAGACTTTATAAAAATGATCTGGATTAACGTTGCTAAAGTGACTTCCAAATCACTAGCATTAAATTTTGCTTTAGTTAAAAAACATCTCAGCTTGTACATCAACCGATTATTTACAGATTCAGACACTGTAGCTTCAAGAGACGACTGGAGTGTATTTAAAGTAGCACAGTAAAGCTTGCTTTTGTAAAAATCATCAGTCTGAGGTGTTGTCAACAAACTTAAATACACTTCAGAAGCATATAAAACGCAGCTGTATGAAATCAACTCGTGTGATTGTGTAATGCATTGATATATGAGAACCAACAGATAAGTTTTCACTTCCTCGTCATATTCGTCAAGAGTTGTTATACCAGTGAGTTTCTGTAAAGCATCTTCCCAAAATTGTTCCAGCAGGACTGGTAGATGATTGTTGAAATCTTGGACAGCTGTCGGATTTATGTCAGCGTCAAAATTTTTACCTTCTATTTCTTCCCATAAATGATTTACGTATTCGCGACCGTTCAATTTCTCACTTTGATGCCGAATCAAACTTAAAAAATCCATTTTTGTTAATGTTTGTAAACATAACTCTTATSTGTCACGAGTGTCACGTGTCATTAAGTCGATAACGTAGACACCTGTAAAGATAGAACAGAAATCTGTAAAGAAATATTATCAGTGGCGTAACACCTACAAGGAAAATGAGATTGTTTYTCTATAAATAATAAACACTAAAAATGTATTGTTTAAAAAATATAACTATTTAAACATTTTTATATATTGTTTTCTTACTTATAAATTACAGACTCCTATTATTATTTCCACTTTTTTTCCTACAAATAAAATTAATATGTAATTATAATTTTTGGCATTGACATTTTTACACATTTTTGACAGCTACTGTATCTGATTTTTACAAAATATTTGTGCTGTTTTGCGCACGCAGTGCTGTAAAATAGCAAAAAAATGTTAGGCTTTCAGGGACTCCAAAAAAAAAGGATACTTTATGACATATAAAGTCCATTAATGCTGAAAGAATTTACCGCACAAATTTATCTTTTAGTATTCAAAAATAAACATAACTTAAATTAATCGAAAAACGGCTTCAGCCAAAAATTTCGTAAATACATTATTTGTGCGTTACGTATTTGACAGCGTTCAGTTTTATTAAAGCTCTCAGCTTCACTTCGAGCTTGAATATTAAACCTTCACGCTGTAAAATTATACCTACCGCACGTATAATGTAAATAATTATTATTCCTTCTTATAGTTTATTACACGTACACAAACAGAAATAGTAGATAATAAAAATGCCTCCTTGAATCAATCTATCTTTGGTGCACTTTTTGAAGTTGGTTTTACACTAGTAGTATGCGTTAGCAAAAAATTCTAAAAAAATTGGTAAATTTTGTTTTGGAAAGTGTGTTTAGTGTAATTCTGTCTTCGGCCAAAAGCTAACGACGCAACAAGATTTTTGCCCAATTACTCTATTCGATTGTTTACTACGTCTGTTTCCAAGACAGTAAGTTGTATTTACTCATTGCTATCCCAAACTCGTCGGTAGGTATTTTGTTTATTATTGCTAAGTCAAAAGTATTTTGGCGTTCTAGAATATTTTTTAGATATTTTATTAAAAATACTAACAAAAATCAATCGCGCAAATAATGTCATAAGCATCACGAACGTTTTCGCTTCGCTCCTCCTCCAAACAATTGTAAAATGTTCTTACCTCTTGATGCTTAATAGACTATAGGTATAAATAGTAATACCTATAATAGATACCTACTATTTACCTATGTAATACCTACCTATGTAATAAATATAKTAGAGCTCATTCCATATCTGGTGGCGAACTGACAGTGACAGAAAAGACACTTGGAGTGCGCCCACTTGGTTAAGATAAAAAATACATGGGCGTACTTTTTTTCTCTAAAAATTTTGAAGACAAGGATTGTTAGGAATATCATTTTTGAAAATTCTTTCCATGCGTTAAAAATTTAATAATTCGTTCATCATTCTTCATRTTATGATGTACGAGTACCTACTTATTATAATTTTTTAAAGAATAACAGTGGTTTTAAAATATTATTTCATACGACGCCTATGAACAATTTTTTTTTAATAGTAAACACATGTTTAGTGTCAAAATTCAATCATTTTTGACAACGTCAGTTCGCCACCAGATTTGGAACAAGCTATACTATTTATACTATCAAAAAATTCACTAAAGATCGTTCTTGATAAAYCGCTTGACATGTCGCATAGCGCACCAAATTTAAATTGAAAATTAAGTTATTATTTATAACGAGTATTTTTTGTTGTAATTTGAAAAATYTAAAATGGGCCTTATGGGCAACTAAGTTCAATTTCGGTTTTTGTAATTTTTATACTGACAGCTGGAAAAAAATGACAATAAATGATATAATTTATTATTTAATTATGTATATAAAAACACGTGCTTCTGGCATTAAGAAAATTGACGCCAAAAAATTAATTTTAACTAAAACTTTCAAATTTAGTTTCCAACGTCAATCATAATGGCAATAAGGCTTACATTGATATTTTTTGATATTTGAACTGACATTTTAATGTCCAAAATTCAGTGTTCGAAATTGTTCTACACTATATTCCAAAGATCCGGTCAGTTTAAATGAAACATTGCAAACAATAAAATTAATYGTGTTTAAATAATTTTCCGGACAAAATACAAACTGTTGATGTATTAAAATGAACGCACTATTGTAAATTTTGAATTTAAATTTGGCGCTGTTTTGCCACATGTTAACCGCCAAACTCCCTAGAATTGGCGGCTGCACTTTTGTGGCGCCATTGTTGTTTTGCTGTCAATCTCGGTTTTTTGTATTTGAGCCGGATTTCTCTAAATTTGCTGTGTTTTTCCGCTTTTTCCTTCACTATGGCCGAGAATTTAGATACCAGCGACGTTAGTGATCAAAATGTCGAAGATTCGGAAGTCGTAACTCTCTCTTTAAACGATGTTTTGGAACTTGAAGATGCGATTATCGAAGACGCAGCTGCCGTTCTGGGTGCTTCCAACGACAAAGCTTGCTCCTATAATGARGTAAGTTGTTTTTTTACCTTGAAGACGGTTTCCAAGCTTAATATTTTAGGGCTATCTCAAAAGACAGGCACTTTATTCTTGCCTCACTTGCATTCCTGAAGCTAGAGAAAATCCGGAAAAGGGCGCAGGGATTTGTCTTGCTTGCAGTTACCATTGCCACGACGGCCATGAACTTGTTGAGTTGTACACGAAACGGAATTTTAGATGCGATTGTGGGAATAAAAAATTTAATGGCACCAAATGTAATTTATGCAGTGAAAAGGATGATAGCAATGAGTTGAATATGTACAACCAGAACTTTAGTGGGATTTATTGCGTCTGTCACCGACCATATCCTGATTCAGAGGACCCATTGCCAGATGAAATGATCCAATGTATCATTTGTGAAGATTGGTACCATTCGAGACATCTAGGAGTGGAAGTTCCCAGTGGCCCTTTTGCTGAAATGATTTGTGGTTCATGTGTTGGCAAACATGAATTCCTTTTACACTATGATGGTACTAAGGAAGGTTCTACTAGTGAGGAAAAGAAGTGTAAAAAGCCTGAAACTAAATCTGAAAATGTTGGAGCCAAATTCTGGCAGGATATTTCATGGAGGAATGATTTATGCACCTGCAATGATTGTTTAGAAATGTACAAGAAGGAAAATGTCTCGTTTTTGATTGATCCTGAAGATCCGGTACATCTGTATGAAGAGAAAGGGAAAGCCAAGGCTAAAGAGGTGGTAGAAACTCATAATCGAAATTTCATGAATTCGTTAGATAGAGTACAGTTAGTTGAAGCTATAGCTGGCTATAATGATCTGAAAGAGAATCTTGCCGAATATTTAAAGAAATTTGTTGAGAATAAAAAAGTTGTCAAGGAAGACGACATCAGGGAATTTTTTGATGGCATGATGGCCAGGAAGAAACAAAAAGTTTCTGTACAACATTTCTGTCGCTAGAAATTATTATTGGTTTTTAGTTGTAGGAAAAATAAATGGGAGTCAGTATTTTTTTATCATATTCCAAGTATTGTAGTTTACAAGTAATAAAGTTTGATGTAAACTTTTTTTTTTATTTTTATTTTAAACCAATACATCACAATAAATTACAGTTTCAGTGTTAGTCATTTATAGGCTGAGTAAATAAGTTGCTTGCTACACAGGGTGAACAAAATCAAGCGGTRTTTTTTTAATCATTTGCCTCCAAAAATGAATAATTAACATAAATTAAAGTAATATAAAAAATGTGATCGTATTTTGAGAACGAAATTTTGTTTTGTTTTCGAGTTATGCGATTTTTTTTATCAAAATTGCAATTTATGTATTTTTTTTTAATAAAATATAAAGTAGATAGTTGAAATTCTTGGATCATAACCTTCATGAGAAAAATGGTTTTATATTGGGTTGCCATTTAAAAAAAATAATTCCGAAAAATTTTCTTTTTGATAAAACATCACATTTTTATAGTATGTACTTTATTATTCATCATTTAGTTTTTCCAAAAATTAAATAGTTTAAGCAAAAAAACGTTTGGTTCCATACTGTTTATTCACATGGTAATTGTATATGCATACTCAAGTCTTAATACTAATGGCGAAATGATGTGATACTAAAATTACGGATAGAAGATAAGTAAAGCAAAAATTTTGATAAATTTAAYAAATCCTAGTACTTTGTTATTTCGGTAATTTTAATTTCTCAAAAAAAAAGGTATTAAGAAAATCCACAAAAATCAAAATTTGTAATAAAACCTAAGTCGATCGAAAAAAGCAGAAATAATTATTTTCTGCATCATTCTCCCGACAATTATATCTTTTAAAGCAAGTAAGATTTTCATTAAAAAATGAGCGAAATCCAACAATTTCTCATATAGAAAATAAACGTTTATAGTAAACGGGACATTCACAAAAAATAAGCTAAAGATAAATATAAAATAGATAAATATAAAAATAGATACTTTATTTCTAAAAATTATTAAATAAGGACAATTCTCTTAGTCAAAATTGAACAAAGCACACCGAAATAGCACATTTTAGACCAGATTTTATTATTTTCTGCTCCAGTACAATTAAATGCAAGGTCCTCGTTTTTCGACCTTCACAAGTTCACATGGGGATCGCACTTGTTACAAGAGATACGAGGTCGTTTAAAATAGGGCAAAGAAAATTTAATGTGTCATTCTTAGTTTTCGAATTATTGAAAAAAAAAAACGGAAATTTGTCATTTTCGTTTTTAATTGGACGCTATACAGGGGGAGAGTCTTAACTTTATACGCATACTTTATACTTAGGGCATAAAAGGTAATGATCAATAATAAGTAAAAAAAATGAAATTTTTTTTTGGCATAATCTATCATCTTTTAAAATTATAGATATAAGTTAAGACGCTGTATAAGGTGGAGTGCAGGAATTAATAAAATGAATAGTGTAAGTCCATCAGGCTCCAGCGGACTTACTTAAATCTTTAGTCGTTGCTATAAATTTTCCACAACTTTGGCAGTCTCAAAACAGTCAAAACCCATTTCTAATAATATAAAAAAGTTATATGGAATACCTGATCGATAAAGATTGGAATTTTACTATAACGCCACTAAATGGTTCTTGTTTTAATAAGACTTTTTCTGTTTTTTAGCTGTGTTTTGGTTAAAAAAAACGTTATTCTCGTTTGTCCCGATTTTTCACATTGCGTTCTTATTTTATTTTATTTTTCTTCTTGTAAACAAAACAGTACCAATTTTATTTTAGACACTTCTACACTAAAAACTTTAAAGTTTATATTTTCTCAAAACAATACAATTTATTTTCTGGAAACTTATTTAAAAGCGTTAACTATATGTTTCCAAATGTCTACTGCAAGAATTTTTTTAATTGAGTTATTTTGCTAGTGCAATACCAAATTACACCTACGAAAAATCAGCTTYGTTTGTATTACAACGCCTAAATGTGGGTGGCCGTATTAATCCAGCGGAGAGCTTTTTGAATGCAAAAGTCATATCTGACGTCACATATTCGCTACCACTTTGATGTCTTTGTGTGATAAATTCGTTGTTGTCGATGATAATTAAAAACGTTGTTAAAATCGTGTGAATGCAATCAGAACCTATTAAATTATGATCGATTTTCCCGAAGTAATCCGAATTGACGTCGCCGTCGGGACGCCCAATGACGTCCATTGCGCAAAGGCGTCATTGATTCACATAGCCTACATTCGGAGGTCTCGTGCACTTCGACTAGAACTGACGGGTGAGTACAAACAAACAAATAATTTGCTTTTGTCAGTTTTCTAATTTTATTGAATTTTATCTTTAATTCATTACCGGCGGTGTAAAAATTCGGAAAAATTTTAATGCAACTCAAGGGAAATAAATTGGGTGCTGTGAGACACGTCACTTTTTCAAGAAGCAACCGGAAACGTGTTTCTAAACACTTTTCCAGGTGGCTACGAAATTGTAAATTTCGCAGTGTCAACAAAACGTCGGTGATCCTGGTTTCATTGATCGTTAAACAGGTGGTTCATTCAGAAGTAGTTCGCATTCATGAGATGAACCCACGTATCCTATCAAAATATTTATTTATTTAAATATGGTATGAATCAATACTAGGAAAATATTCCGTTTGAATTGATTTTAATTAAATTTACATTGCAATGGATTAAATCATAGTTTTTTCCGACGATGCTTTCAGAACTCCTATAGCCTTATCGCCATGATAGTGGCGATAGTTCTGTGGAGTGTAACCGCAGCTTTCGCCTACATTCCGGATGGGAAAGTAAGTAACAACCAAGAGCACAATTCGGGAAATAATAAACCGATTTAAGGAAAATTTCATGCCCGGAGTTTTCCTCCGGGAAATCGTTAATCGAATGAACAAGGATTTACCGGATTTGGCATACATGGACTTCCCCGAGAATCGGCTCCCGCTTGGTGTACGATCTTTAAGCCGTGACATGGAAGAAGAACCACTTTTCCCCCTAGATTACGAAGCTTTAGGTGAACCCAATATTCATCCAAGCATTCGTGATCAGGAATTTCTGGAACACAGCAGTTTATTTGGAAGCCAGTTTATGTCAGGCGGAGCTGGAGAGGGCAAACAGAGGCTTCGTCCCCAAGGCACCATCAAAAATATCCAAGAAGTTAAATCTGACTCGACCTTACCTGCATATTGCAATCCACCCAACCCATGCCCTGTTGGTTACACAGGTTGTTTGTTGAAAAATTTTYGTGTGTATTCAATAATAGAAAATTTTAGCGGAGCAAGGTTGTATTGAAGATTTCGAAAATACGGCTTCTTACAGTAGGAGATATCAAGCAGCTCAGGATTGCATGTGTGACACCGAACATATGTTCGAGTGCCCCAACCCCAATCCTAGTGACTCCGATGATGACTCGTTTAATGATTTAGAGTTTAACCAGTTTTTGCAACATACAATGCAGGTTCGTATTTTTGTGATATTGGAGTTTGTGTAATTGCGATGTTTCAGATGAACCCGGGGTTGCAACATAAGAATTTGGTCGCGAAAAAATTCCAGCAATACCCAAGAACGGTAAGTTTGTTTARTGGGCGATTGTGGGTTTATGTTTGTTTGCAGAGTCGTCGCTTAAACCCGTTTTTGAATGGAGAGAGGTTGCCAGTGGCGGCCAAGAAGGGCAACAATGTGGTATTCTGAACGAAAAGGTGCCCCAAAGACAATTACGAGTGGCGTCAGCTTTTCCAGTGCTGGCCGAAGAAGCTGCCGCCACGCAAAGGACAGTCTGATCAAACGACAAACGACACGGCAACGAATAAGGCTGATGATTAAATTTTGATTCTTGAAAGCACTGTATTTTAGGATATCTCTAGATGCTTTAAGTGTTTGAAATAATCGTGTTTTTTAACCCTGAGAAGGCCCCATACTGTTAAAGAACTGAGGACTCGAATTCTCTTGTAAAATATGGCGTATCGTTGGCCATTTTACAACCACAAAATTTGACAAAGTGTTTCTCTAAGTGACCGAAATGTCGTTTGACCCGGTTTTTAGTTTGTGACTTGTCGGTTACTGAGAGCTAAGGACATATCAATTTGGACGAAAAATTGGTGTTGTTAAGTCGGGTAGTAGGCCCTATTGATTTTCAAATGCTTTGTTAARTATCTCTTCGGAACGTTTGATGCAAATTTTTATTTCTATCAAGCGCTCCTCAATCTTTAACACTGCAAAGTAAAATCAGTGCGCGACTTAAAAATACCTTTTGATTAAACCATCCCTGATGGAACCAAGATATGATCAAATCATATGTATCATTACCTTGAATTTGGAATCTCTCGGATTAGTAATGGATAAAACATTTATTGACAATTAAGAACATTTATTGATGTTAATTCGTTATCAAGATTTGGTGTTTTAAGATTTTAAAATTTGTGTGATCGTGAGATGGTTGACCATTTCACTTATGCTTATAGCTAATCAGATGTATATTCACTATGTTATCTTGAACAGACCACAGCAACATTATGGATCTGTTCCCTTTCAGATGTCAAAATATATAATGTATTCTCTTAAAGCAAACATGTGTTTTATTTAAAAAACCAATCAATCAATAAAAAATCATTGTTGCAATTATGAGGCAAATTCTTAGTGGGAGCTTGTTTTGAAACAAAACGTAATTCACTATTTTTAAAATAAAATTTGCACCAAAATAAWGAAAATTATGTAAAACAAACAAAACTTGCACGCCTCTTTCACCTTGTACCTACSTWYTACCTTCTSTTAAATTATATCCCCAAAAACAATAAATTAATTGTGCGAATGTTTGTTTTATTTAATCTGCTTTAATTAATTTGAATTTTTGAAATTACTGAATAAATATTTCGCGRGTTTGTCAAAGCAAATAAATCCAAGCACTCCTTTTGCGGCGATGAAAATTAACACAAYAAGCAAATAATCATCTAATTAATACCCCGAAATATTAAAAATCGTAAATTTGGCTTGTGCTGAAAATGTTGATTAGTCCGCCACCCATATTTGATGAATTATGTCATCTTTTTTATTGGAACACTGCGTATAATAATWATAGCACAATTATTTTGTCAAACAGATTGTTTTTCTCTTTAAAGAAATCCTACTATCTATTAAATTYGGAACGAGGGCGTCAATTTTGGCGGGACTGATCTCCCGATCTGGATACGAACTTTTTTAGAAATAAGCAATTTTTGTCAGACACTTGGTGGTGGCCTACCTTCACTGGCTTATTTACTGCTGTTTTTAATAGTTATTTATGTAAATATGCCGAGTTGTAATATAACTTTGATGTTTTATGCGTTGTGAAATGAATTTCTCAGAGGCCAAAATTTTATCCTGATTGAATAAATGTGAAGGTTTTCTATACTTTTGTCTACAAAGTGTCATAAAAATGTTCGAGTTTACTAAATAAACACTTCCGGATTTCTCCGGACTACGAAAGAGGTGCTCTTTTGTTTGACTCTTTTTTGATGTTTAATGAGAAAATAAAACAAAAGTGGACAAACAATTTTCCATGTGGCGGGAGGATACTACAAATACAATTATATAATTGTGAAAAACAAAAAAAATCGTTTTGTTTTCTTTTTGTGTAAAAGATAAACAAACGATAAATCTGGTGGTTTTTGGTCCATCATGCAATTCCGGGTTTGATGCCAAAAGTGGTTATAAGTGTCTCTTTATTGTGTGTTTTCGTATAAAAAATGCGCTCGACGA
This sequence comes from Tribolium madens, assembly GCF_015345945.1. Taxonomy (NCBI): domain Eukaryota; kingdom Metazoa; phylum Arthropoda; class Insecta; order Coleoptera; family Tenebrionidae; genus Tribolium; species Tribolium madens. The sequence continues at coordinate 12,928,235 of NW_025400985.1, read as the reverse complement.
GCTCATATATTCCGGTCGTCTGCAAACAAACAGGTTTCCGGGTATTTCCGGAAACACTTAACGCTTGTCTAATCGTCGCTGGATTTATACGTCCGAGGTGAATATTATTCCATGGAAGTTTGCCATATTATCGGCAGGTTGGTTGTTTGGCACACCAAAGATAATTCAAGTTCTCTCGGCCAGTCGGTCTGGCTCCAGGTCTGATATGTTCGTCGACAGACAGAAACTTGTAGTTGTCCCAGAAGCAAAACTTTTCGACTTGTCGAGACTAAAAAGCCAACTCCTTTAAATGCTCTACTTGTTTATGATGCATGGCGAGTTCCTGCGACACCGAACGGATATTCCCTACACTTCTACAAGAGGAAAAAAGTGACAAATCTTGAGACCTAGTCTTGTAGCAGTCTAAATAAGTAAATAAACATTTGATTGGCGGTGAGGAAACGTCGCTGTAATCATTTTGGCGCCGCAAATAAAACACTGTACTCGGTGTTTATTTTTATTCAATGCGATATAGAAAGAAACTACGTGTAACAATAAAATAACACTGTTAAATGGTAATACTAACAAGTATTTTTACATTCAGACTTTTAAAATTTCATAGCCATTAAAGCAATAATTACATACAAGGGGATTTCGTATAATTATCCCAGGATAAATAAATAAAGCCGAACTCACGCCCGCTTACATGTTAATTATAAATAATAAATAATAAATTACAAAATTACAACTAATCCACTTAATTACTATAACACACTAAAAGTAGTAGGAACTTGAACAGATAAAGTTAGTTTATTAAATGATAAAAAAAATTATAATTTATTGCTCACATGCTGAAAATGAGGTATGTGAATTTAATACAGTGGCGTTCAACGACCCAAAGTGAAAAAAAGCTACTCATCACGTTGATTAATGAATAGAGATAATAATAGGTAAGTATAACTCTACATTGTTTGCTTTCGTAAATTTGGCAAATAATATAAGAATATGGACAAACTATATTGACTGAAACTAATTTTAATACCGATAATTCAGACAGCAAAAATAACCTCGTTGTCGATAAAATTATAGTATACCTATTTATAATGTTTTAGCAACAAATGTTGAAAGTTTTACATAGCTTATCTATCTATTAAAATAAAACCGAATTTCAAATTAWTGGAAATTATTTTTTTCAATCATCAAAAATTGTCCGAATTTTAGATTTTATTATTGGAATTGAAAATGTGGCTGTTCATGAGATTTTGTTTTCTCACTTTTGAATATAATATGTTTTTTTTTTGTAGTAATAAAAATAAGACAATAATAATTAATAAAATAATTAACAAAACAAATTTAACTACCGTCTACTAGAATATTTGTTAAAAATATTAGTTGTCGTTAACTTATTGAATTAATAAATTTGTTTTAACATTTTTTCGTCTTTAATGATTCAATAATACACAACCAATGATTCAATTAATTTGTTATTACTTTATTTTTTTGTATTAGTTTTAATTCTCTTTCTGCTTTAAATTGTCAACTTATTATTTATTTTAGTTATTGCTACGGACTATTTATTTAATTACGATGTTCATTTAGTTATAGTAAAGAAAAAAACATTGTTGAATAAATGCAACAAAAATGATAAACTGTAGGAACGATATTATTTTTAAATCCAGATTGCAAAAATTTGTTTTAATAGACTTGTAATTAAAATTAAAGTTTAATGAAGTTGGTCAACAAGTTTCATGTTTAAACAAAATTTAAGTAAAAAGTAATAAATATATCTGTAAGCATGATTTTAAACTGGTATTTTTTTCCTGAATGTTATTTCGCCACTGCAGTCTGCATCTTCAAGCGCTTCTCTATAATTTTCAGACCTCCCTGAAAGCTACTGCCCACATACCTGAAACCAGCCCTCATTGAATAAATCCCAATTTCGGGTTCATGTAGGCCGTTTAATAATAAAAATATAAATAGAAATCAACATAACTTTAATGATCGGTACCCACTCAGCATGTAGGTTTGTGGCGCCGTTTAATGTTTGTACACTTATTAATGTTGTTGGGAACGTTTATTAGCACTTGTCGCCTACCATCGTCTAGCTTCGCGCAATATCACTCTCATCCTTACGCAGATTTTATCACAATTATCCGACATTAAATCTCGCAGACTGTTTCCTCGTCCCGTGCAAAAAACCTTACGCACAGACGCGCCATGTGAAGACGCCCAACTCGCAACTAATTGCAATAAAATATCAATTAAACGGGTTCTWWTAACCAGAAATGATCAATATCGACGACTCGCCGATCATTTTAAACTAAGATTAGCCACTTAAGCCGGCAAAAACGCGGTACAAAAACACTTTTAAAAATCCTAAGCCATGCCAGGCTACGACTTTTAATTTTACTCTCTATCTTAAGCAGTTTACAATTGTCCTTAAGTTCAAGAGCGTTACGTCAGCTAATAAATCCTCACTAATCGCTCAGTTAGTTTACATTTGCCGCAATACACTTGCATTGTTTGATCCTCTGGATGCGCTTCTTACGGAAGGGAGGCATCAACGAGGGGCATTTCAAGGTTACACTGATCCAAGTAAACTTACTCGGCCTGCAAAAAGCACAGGCTTTGAACGCAGGACCGTTTTGGTCTTCGTCTTCGGTCTCCTCACTCGCAGGAATATGCCGGTGACGCTTTTTCGGATTTTTGGGAATATAAAACGAATTGCATTGGCCGTAACAAAACCGATTAATCACAGTACGAGTCAAACAACCCTCTTCTTTCACTTTCTGAATCAGCGGCTCAGTCTTACACCAATCCCTCTGCAAGTACTCTTTTTTCGTCACAAACAACGCATTCTTGCTCGATTTTAACAATTTCCTCCCGTTGTAACCCCTCAAATCTTGCAAAAGCTCGGTGGTTCGGTAAGGTTCCGAATGGTTGTTCCTCCTCAAAAATGTATTGAGATCAACTCGTGGATTTTCCGTCCGTGGTGCTCTCTCTTCGTCCAATAGTTTCAATTTTTGAATCTCAAACTCTTGATCTGGAGGGATATAATTTTCGTCAAGCTCATTCTCCAAAAGGTAACGTCTCTCCTCGCGTGATATGTTCCGTTTTTTTTCGGCTAAAAGCCTCTCAACTTCTTTGGTGTTAATTATTTCAAGAATCGAGTCACTAGAGGGACTCCGAGACATACATGTGATGAATTGGTGGCTGAAGAATATGCAAAGGGCGAAAGGGATGCCGTGGAAAACCATCTGGAAATAAAAATATTTTTTTTTTGCTGAGTTGAAATTTTCAATTTTTTGACCCGATGAAGCTACTTGTTTATATGGGTGATTTAACAGTCATATTTACTCGATGTTTGCCCACACAAAATCAGACAAGTTTGTACTCAATCTCCTCAAAAAGCTAATGGGTGGGTTGGCATAATTGGCTGTAACGTTTTCGGGTTTTTTTAATTGGTAGGTAATACCATCGATGCACGTAATAAAATTCAGACAAARTTATTTCGAACTTAATTAAAGTTCAAAAATATGAGGTACTAGTGGCCTCTTCTCAATGTCAATGTCAGTATTTGAAACTTTATTGCAGTTTTTTACTCACATTTTTACTGATCATAAGTAAGTTAAATAAATAAACAGAATGGCGCATAAAAGTTGTGAATCATGACTGACTGCAATAGAAACTGATGTGAAATGATCCGTTAAATTACTCTACTTCTTTGGTTTTGCCTTTGGCGTTAGATATACGTGCTGCCAAGGTAATAAAGGTCTGACATTTTATATATAATAGGAAGTTATTTAAAGGTTGTAAAGATAGAGTAACTGCCCCTTTTACTGCTAAAGAATTAGCTTTCGAAGTGAGAAAACTATTAATTACATTTGACACTAAAGGAATGTAAAAATCAAAATTGTACTTATCATAAAATCCAAAACCCATTAGTAGCAATGAAATCCATGTTACTGATTTGTGAATAAAAAATTTATTAGTATCATATCATTATAATCATTAAAAACAACTGTGGAATCTATTTAACAATCCAAAAATCAAAACATTTTGTACAATATCTTGATATCATTATTTTATCAGTTTTTTTTTAAATATTTAAAATTGGTCTTAAGATTTGTGAAGTTATACGAAGGAAATTTTGAACCAAAATTAAGTTTTGGAAAGTGTATCGACAGTAATAAGGTGTTAAGAGTCGAATAGCTGAATATATCCTCCGACAATTATAAACCGCTTAGTTATGCTATTTTGGAAAAACAAACAAAATTATGGAAACAGTATGCAATTGCTGACGGCGTGTTTTCGCCGACCAACCAGCTCTAGAAATATCTTGTCTTATTGAAGCCTCAGCTTCCTTGTTTTTAGACAACTGATTATTTTTTAAGAGCTTCGTGGCGCCCGCCATAAAAAATCAGTTTGTTATTTTCGCCGGCTTGACGTAATGCGCAGACATGCAAATTCGCAGGTCTTAAACCTAACAAGAAAATCTATTTTATTTAGGTAAGTGCATATTATGATTCTGAAAATTACGAGCATTATTTGAAATTATTGTGGCGTTATGTAAACGAGGGCAGCTTGAACGCTTGCCAATATTTCAAACGACAACGTCTCAGGTACCCACTGCAAAAGCATGAAAATTTTCAAGTCGGGATAAGAAAGCCGACGTAAATCATGCACTCAATCGAACAAATTCGAGGGCGGTATTGAACAATACACCGGAAATTCGAATTTCGTCGTGTGGTTATTATATAGAAAAATCCGGAGGACTGATCAACAATCACGCATCGCCTTTTGTAGCAAATACGATGTCCATTCATTGGCGCCCACCACCTGCCTTTCACAATACCATCTTTCTCTTCAGACGGACAGGGCCGTAATCAGGCCGCCTTTTCAAAAACACGTTCGGTTTCAAAGAAAGAGTTATTCGCATTTCTTCCACCACTGACAGGTGGCTAAATTACACCTTTCTGAAGAAAGCAATTTATATTTTTAGCAGTGGTAGCCGTACAAAAATAAAATAWTGCAGTGGCGCCGTGTTTCGTTCGTTATTTTATTACCAATACAAATGCCAAATTGAAAATACTCAAATGTAGAAGAAAAAGTCGGTTTATTTATGCAAAAGTGCAAAGTTAACTGCTAATGTTGTTATGTATGTAATGTTTAACATGATTTATTGAATAGCCCGCTCAAATTTTTGAAAAGTTATTTCGGCTATAATTTTTGGGCAAATTAAGGCTCCATTAGTGTGTAAAATTTATACGGAAAAATATACAAATTTCACCTATGTGTAAAATCTGTATTTTTTAATTCTACAAAATGATCCATGTTTCTATCTGAAAATAGTAATATAACGTACCCCGCTATGATGTAATTTTTGCAAAATATGACTTAGATTCCATACAAAATTACCATTACTGTAAAACTTTGCCCAGATTTTTCTTTGTAACGGTACAACATTTTAAAACAAATTTTTTATGTATGTAGATAATTAAAAAATGCACCTCGCTACGTTCATTTTTTTTTATAATACAAGCTAAATTACAAAAAGAACTTTAAAAAATGGATGCAACCCCCATTACCCTTGGACCGAAAATCTCAAGCTTCTTCCATGATGTACAACCGTTATTACCCCCCATCGAGCGCTTAACCCCTAATAATGATTTAACATAAGGGGTATCTGCAAGAAGGTTGAATTTCAAACTGATGATATCTGGTTTTAGCTACATTTTTTTGAAGTCTAGTAGCATTATGGCCAGTTTATAGAACATTTAACTGCATTCAAATTTTAATTCGCAAATTATTAGACGTTTAAGAACGCAAAATGAATGACAACAGAATTCGAAGCAGATACACAGTGTGTTCCCGAATAGGGGAAACGACTCTTGTAAAAGATAAATAAATTTCGCTCTAAATTAGCACTGCTTATTTAAAGACTAATTCTAACATAATTTTAATTTGAAAAAATCAGGTATACGTTGGGAATTTAAAAAAATATATATTTTTCTCTAAAGTGCCTTTTTTATGTAGCAAATAATTGAGTTCTTCTAAGAAAACTCTTGTACAATATAAAAATATCTCGCTCTAAATTTGCATTTTTTGAGATTTAGCACTGCTTATTAGTTAAAGACTAATTTCTAACATAATTTTGGGTTCTTCTAAGAAAACTATCATAATAGAAGAATTCGTTAGAAATTTGACATAGTTAATCCTGAAATTTTAAAGAACTAAAACATTCTCTTTTTGGCAGAAATTACTAGAAATTGTAGAAACCATATCTTGCGAAATTATTGTAATAAATTAAAAGAATTGGCCAAATGCGCTAAACTCAMTCCAAAAATTAGAATTTTATTACGGAATGTATTAAAATTTCGAACGGCGGTAAGTGCGGTCAAGTATAGAAAAAATAAGTGTGACCTCTTACACATAAAAATATGTGATCTAAAAATCGTCTCCTTAGTGCAACAACTAGATAACTTAAATATTAGGCTTTTTTAAAGTATTTGTTGCAACACTTCAAAAACCTAAAACCAAAATTTCTGTCATATTAAAAAACATAGTTTAGTATATTACACACTTGTATGACTAATAATAATTTTGATTACTTTCAAGATGTAGTTTTTTGTCTTTTAAATTTTTCAACTGCAGTTACTCACAGCTATAAATTTCAAGTTATCTAGTTGTTGCACTAAGGAGACGAAATATTTTGAATGTTTTTAATTAATTACTTTATTTACTTCTGAAGCTGATAAATCATTAAAACTTTGTGGACTAAACATTGGACGACATACGTTCGCTTACTGCAATGTTAGATGTTAGCGTAACAATATTCGATTTGTGGTCCGGTCCTGGGTGTAATGAGGCACCGCACCGCCGACAGCAGGTTAGTGCATCTAGAGATCGGACCCTACGCGTCACCCACACATCGGCCTTATAGGTGTTCGCCTACATCCAGGGCCGTTCCATTCATACGCGATGGCCCGCCAGATTTCCTCCGGTCACCGGATACTCCGCAGACACGCACTATCTGCTTATAATTGGATGTCGGTGTGCCCAAAGGGGGGCTAATCGACATGCATAATAATACTGTCACATTTCATCTTTTCCCTATGTGGGCCGGCACAATTTCAATTGGAGACACTTTACGACATGACGTTCCGTCAATGAACATTTACATACAATCTCTCGTACTTTGCTCAACTATCGAAAAAATTCGACGACTTTTTATATAGACGAGGTGAATGTGCATGCAATCGTGTTAACTTTGTCATTATGCATGGATTTATGGGCTAATTCTCACTCCTTCGAGACGCCGAATGGAAGGAATGCGAGACGGGCGACCAGACCATTGTGACCAAATTTGGCCAAAATCAACCCAAGTAATACAAAAATCAATCTTCGCAGCTAAAGTAAACTAAGTATAATAAGTTCTAGTTAAATAGATTTATAAAACGGCATTTTATATGATGCAAGGAGTAAGAAGTTATAGATAACTACTTGTAATCCCATTTATTTATGGAGCAAAGCTGACATTATGGTTATTGGGAATTGAGAAAAAATCGACTTGATCCTGATTTAATGGCTTGTGGCCACAGTTAAGTAAGCAAATAGACATTACAAGTGTTGCCTYTTCCCGGAAAAAACCGGAGTTGAATATGGAAATGCAAAATAAATTCTTTAATAGATGCCAACACAATGTAATTTACTCTTAACACGATCTTCTCAGTTTTATTTTTTTAAATWAACATTGAATTTTACAAAACAAGGTTTCTATAAACATGTTTTGAAARGAAAATATAAAGAAAATCTGTTTGCAGTGACAAGATTTTAATTAAATCAAAACAAGTAGAAATTTATAATGTTTACATTATTACAACAATGAAAGAAAGTGTCACTCTTTTGCAATAATAAAAACACCCACACCTCTAGTATAGCTGTCAGTAAAGAAAAATTACTACATTCCATAGCAATTGTTATGATAATGTATTATCAATTCTTTTTCCAGATCATAATTCTTCAGTCGTCAACAAAACTCGAAAAAATAAATAAATAATGGCACATAGAATATTCATCGAAGAAATCAATTTCAAGAATTTTGTTTTTTAATAGATGTAACACYTTTAAAAAACTGACCATTGGCTCAATTCGAAATCGATAGAATTTAAACGCAATACTCGTAAATATTTGCATTTGCTCCAWTTCAAAGCTCATCGCAATACAATCGTCCGGAATCAATATATCACACCGGAAGTGACCATGCGAAACTATAACAAAAGGAGATATTTTATCCGGAGACCCTCTAATTAGTTACTCTACGCCAGTAAATAAATCAAAAAACACTTCGTAAACACTCTCTTGATATATACAGTGTGTTTGTGATTTTTTCGCCTCTTGCACTTACATAAGTTTCATTTCGTTGACATTTCCAGGAGTGTTGAGCGTGGGAGCTCTTTGTGGCGGGTCCGCTCCATTCATGATTTGTATGTCGCACGCGAAAATCTCGCTGCAGTTTTGAAATTCTAATTAATTACATGTAAATACGTTACGTAAATGACATGAAGTCATCTAATAGTGGAAACAAAGGATTTCAACCACCTGTGGCTGATGATTAAATTGCCATCACGCCTTTGGCGCGAATCTAATTGAAACGTTTACGAAATTCCGCAAGACTTGATCAGAACGTGTGCACGATGAGGAAAAATATTGTGGGTGGTGCCTAATTGCTCTTCTAATTATTAATGGATAAAATAACCTACACCTGTGATCGTTTGCATTTTAATAAGGAAATTACTCACTGATTGTAATTTATATTTGTTTTCTTGTAGTGTTTTTCGAAAAAATTCGAATTGCTAAGAAAATTACTAAATCGTTCAAAGAWAATGTCATTTCATGTATAATTAGAAGTGCGTATGGATTTATTACTCAAATAATCCGAGGGGAAAAATGTTGGAGTTTTGAGGTGACTGGTAAAAGGGTCACAGACAAAAGGTCGKAACCTTCGACATTTAATGCACTTAAAAATCCTTTCCAGGATACGTCAGTTATTTTTAGCTACTAACATTTTTTTCAGAATTGTGATATATTGATCTCACATACATGGAATTTAATTAATAAAATTAATATTTTTTCAAGAAAAGCCTTATTAAATTTATATTTCCTAATTAAGCATTCAATAATAATAGTTGTAATGTGCATTACTGACATTCCTAGACAGGTTATTTCCGCATATTTTTTAGTAAAATTATGTATGTGATAAATTTTTAGCAAAACTTTAATTATAAGTTAATTAAGAGTTTGAAGAAAGCTTCGAGTGTCTAATTAATGTCTGGAAACTGTGAAAACCCGYACATTAGTTGTAATAAATGCTTTGCAAAATTTCTCTCTAATCGTTTTTATAGTAGCTATAAATGCCACTGTTGAAATTTCTATAAAAGATAAAATTTCAATAAAATAATTAAAAGAAACTGGGAGTAAAAATTCAAATGATAAGAGCTTGTTTATCACAATTTACCAGCAAATTTTTCTTCTTTTGTGAAAGATTTAGGAAGGAATTTGTGATATCTTAAAGAGTAAATGTCTAGAGATAATTTTGTGACTGATTGACCAATTTGGAAAACCGCCTCGACCTTCGTCAGAACTTTTGAATCAGTTGCTCTGAATTTACGCAATCAACTTAATTAAAATTCACACCCTCGTGGGATTTAACGCCTTAGCTTGTCTCGATCTTGTTTTGGGCGTAGAAAAATCCTCATCCGTCTGATTTTTTGTGGGTTTATAGAAAATCTGACCCGAATTGTCTCGTCATACCAGGATGTTGATGTCATGTTAGAATTGATGTTTGTTTTGTGTTCCATGCATTATTTAATCAGCCAATTTGTTGCAACAATTGCTCTTGAATTGTCACCATTTACATAATTATACAATTAAAGCGCTACGTTATGCATACTTTATCCCGATTTAATTAGAATTTTAACGGTTCAATGAAGTGAAAAATCCGAATCCAAAATTGGAAAAAATTTCATTACCTTGATGTGTAGTGGTTGCAGGAAACGGAAAACCTACTCACAACACTCTCATTTCTGATACCAGCAGCGAAAGCTCAGGAGCGACTAAAGCACGTGGTCGAGTCGGTGCGCTTAGGCCAGTTGCGCTTTAGTTGCAGAATGTGAGTAAACTGACTCTTTGAGATGTTGAGTGCGACGCTGTCGCCCTGAGAAACTCCCACCAGGGCAAGGTACGTTGCTACATAATTTATAATTTGTCCAATGGATGTATCTTCCTTTTTTCTATTTAATAATCTTAGTTTACATTTGTTTGGGCGAGAACTTGGCTCAGTTTGAATAAACTTCTTTAAGTAATATTGTATCGTTTTAAGTTTCATGAAAACACTCCGCAAAATACGCCAACTTATGCAAATCGCCTGCTTTATTACGAATTTATACTGGAGACGGGTGTTTGTTGTAAGCCAAATAGCCTTACGATTGTTCTTATTTCTTAATAAGTAGAAAGAGTACGAGCAGGGGCGGATCAGCTCTTTTCGGCGCCCTTTTATGTCCGGTTTTGCATTGAATCGTAAAACTGGAACTTTATACAAATACAAGAAACATTAAGTCAAGTCGTGATAGGATTAAAACCAATGGAAAATTGAAACAAACATGTGGGTGGTTAAAGCGAAAAAAAATGTTGCATCAGATTTTACATTCTCCATTCTTACCTAAAGAGATAATTAGTTGAGTTGTGATTCGAGTCATTTGTACTTTTTTCCAATTTTATGCCTGACTGAATCCATTATAAATATTGATCGAAACTAAACTCTAGTAAGAAAGTAAACATGCATTTCTTTAAACTCTGAGGGGAATAATACTTATGTCAATACTCCTGATAACCAATACCAGAACAACTTAAATATTAAGCTAAGAATAAATAAAAAATTATGAGCATAAATAGCTCAATGTTTATGTTAAAACTTTGRGATAGAGAATATTTAAATAATCTTTTTTTCTATATTTGCTTGACTCAAACGTCAAAAGTGTATTAATTGAGAGGCAAAAACTACAGAATTTGGCGATCTGTTTTCTTTTAATCGTGTTTTATGGCATAATAAGTAAGCTATTAGTTAGACGTACTTTTGAATGAATTTGTCAATAATCATCAATCAATGGCATTTTGATGTGATCCGGTAATGGAAATTTAATGTTCAATTTGCAAACTCATATCTCATATGAAATTAAAAAAAAAATAAGAATACGTAATAATAAACAAACTGCTCCCAGTGAGATAAATGATGGCAAAGTCTCTATGATTTAGACGAAACCGCASTCAAAACAGAAAATTACACAATAAAAGATGATTAAGAAATTTGAAACAATTTATTTTCTCGAAATTAAACAGACATCACAAGTGTTGCAAAAATATTTAATTTTAACAAATTCGCAGAAAATTTAGACTTCACTCAGTTTCACCTCTGCTGTACTCACTGACAAAACTTTGCCGTCTTGATGCCTCATCTTCGTTCCTCAAACCATTCAAACCGTTTATTTCACTTTTGGACTTACTGCGACTTTTCAGATCATTTTTCGAATTCTCATTCTTTTTTTTTAAGACGAAAACTCCTTCAACACCTTTAGGTATCTGCCTTGGTTTGTGTTTAGTCGACCTCATGACTTCGAAAGTCGTGTATTCTTTATATTTCGAAATTTTGGTAACGGCATATCTCACTTCTTCTGGTTCTTTACTTTCAGCCACTTCGTCTAAAAAAGTAAGATGAGTCTTAAATTACACCCCAGAAATAAATTTCAACTTACAATCTTGTTTTCCACATCTACATTTGGATAGTTTTTTATTAGTGCAATGACATGGCCGTTTTCCGTTTTCAGTTTTCTTTTTTTTTATTATGGTGGATGCAGAACATTTACAACATCTACAGGTTTTACGTTTTTGGGGTGGTTCAGGTGGTGCAATGCAATGSTCACCGGGGGTTTCTGTTCCTTCACAAAACGTAAGTGTATTAACTTGAGTCGGACATGAGGTCATTGCAGGGCACTTTATCTTTAATAAATTACAATAAAAACATTTTTTAATGTGTTTGCTTACAATTGGAAGTAACGCACTACTCGTTTGCACCAACTCGTATTTTAGCTAAAAAGTATATTGTGTTTTAAGTTTTTCTGAGAAAAACTTACCCCAGGATCTATAGTCTGAATTGCATCAGATGTTAGCTGAAAATCATTATTTTAAACATGCAACAAAAATAAAATTACATACAGTGGTATTTGATGTTTGAATAAATAGWGTATTCATCTAGAAAAATAATACTTAAAATAGACAAATATTTGAAAATATATGGTTATAATTTACTGTTGGTTTAGGTTCGGCAATTTCGACCTAAAACTAGAAAATTTGAAAAACGAATTAAAAATTACAAAGTWTTACATATGAAGTCTGCATTACGTTAGACACCAACTAAAACAAAAATGTGTTAAAAATCGAATTAAAACTAAAATAATTTACGTACATTTGACGGAAATGTTTGGGATGCGACTGTGGTCATCTAAGAAAACAGTTTAAAGAAATAAATATTATCCCCAAAAATACTTACAGACGGTTTGATTTGAAATCCTGTCGAAATCACCTAAAACAGCAATTGTAAATTTTACTAAGTAAGGATAATTTTACTTGCACTTGGAGTGTCTCTTTCAGGAACATCCTGAAAATATTTATTACTTTTCAGTGTGGGAAATCTTTTTTTCAATTAACTCTACCTGTTCACGTTCAGGTTCTTCGTCGCCTGATTCGTCTCTGTCTCCACAAACTCTTAATTTGTTGCACAAGTCAATAACCGTCTGGAGTCCTGTTAGGATAGTCTCATCGGCGGTGTGCCCCAAAACACGACTGTATAAATCAGGACCGCGCTCACAACGATCTCCTAAAAAGATCACAATTTTCGGAGATTTTTTCTGATATTTATTTACCTTTAGATTTGTCRTTATCGGCTTTAGATACCCTTTCTTGCGATTGCAAAGAGGCGTTTCTGGCGGARACAAAAGAACCATTTTTCGAAACACTTTGAGWACTTTTTGAAGATTTGGTTTTTTTATTTTGCTCARGCACCGATTGAGAAATGGAAGGAGATGCTGAGGAACTTTTGGATAAATGACTTCTCGAAGACACTCTATTCAGATTTTCAGTGGCCGCCATTATAAACTACAGAAGGTACTTGAATTTGATATTATGTTTGACAAATTGCGTCATTTTGACAGAGTAGGTAAATCACTGTGTATATTTGCGAATTTTCGGTGTTTTTAGTAAGTTTCTTTTCATTGAATGTTTTAAAATCGAAAAATGATGGGGAAAACAAAAATACGATCGGAACGAAATGCGACTATAAATATGTCTGGGGCAATAAAGCCAGACAAACTGTACGTGTGAGAAGGTACAATGTACTTTAAGAATTGCACGTAAAACATGTTTCGTTATATGAAATATATGATCTATTTTTCCTGAGTAATGGTTTCCACGAAGCGCTACTTCCCTGAAAATAAATCAAGAGGGAAAATCAGAAAATCTGCTGCAGTCGCGGATCATTTGCCAAATAGCCATTGTAGAAATTAAAATGTGTTTCTTTTGTTCGGCTTGATATTTGATTAAAAAATGAGGGCTCGAAGATATTTGCATAGATTCGTCCCACTTATTTAGACGATAGATGAAAAATACGCAAATATGTAGTAAATTTTACTTGTTTTATTCAATTCATTATGAATCTAATTAAATTTCATATCTACATTTTATTGTTATTTCATTAATTGGTGACTGTTTCTGGGATTTATATGACTGTAAATACAGAAATATCAATAAAATTATTAATTGTCTCTGTCTTCAAGCTATTAAAAACCCATTATTTATGCTTATTCTATTAGTTTTATGGGAACGTGTGACATTTCACGGTCACTTTTACTACACTTATAGTGGAGCAAAAGAATTAAGTAGCTTATTAGTTATTAGTCTTATTACCATTATCGTCGATAACTTCCAAAATAACAAAAATTTTCCGGTTTTCTCGTCGCTAGATGACTTATTTCCAGAGTATTTTACAAAAGATTAGATAAAAGAATTTATTTGTTTGTGGCTGGCATTTTCCCTAAATTTTTGCTTTTTTGCTAACTGGAAAATACTTAATTCCAAAATAATTTTTTTTATTTTTTTTAACATAACAATATATCAGAATCTACGATTAAAATTAAAAAAATGTTTACTAAAATTTGCCAAAACAATATTGCCATATAGTCTTTATTTTTCTTAGTTTAAAGTGTCTATACAGGGTGCCTCACGTAAGACTTTTGGGCCTAGAATTTTTGTGATTTGACAACGGATTTTTATACAATTTAAAATGTAGGTTACTTAGAACGTGGAGATTCAATTAATATTAATAAAATTACCTCAAGATAAAAAATAATTTTAACACATATTTTTCGAGAGATCAAMATAATTTGTAATCGAGTCATTCCTGGATTCCAAAACGTATGTTTGTGAAATGTCAAATAAAATGACAAGTCGAAAAGTAAAATGGCATGATCATAAAAGATGATGATTTTACTAACTATAAATTTATGATTTACCTTCAAAAAAGAYCGGTCCCATTGTTATACAAGTGTGGGCGWCTAATTTCAGCCCATTTTGTTTTTTACCTTTAAACTTATCATTTTATTTGACGTTTCACGTGCAGTTACTTCAAAAATAGACARATACGTTTTCAGATTCAAAGATGACTCGATTACAAATTATCTTMATCTCTCGATGCTATTATATCGTTAAGSACTAAAAATAGACCTCTACACAAAAACATAACTAAATCACATGTCTGAATCATACGTCGATTATGTTGTTAAAATTTTGACCTAATTTAAGAAAGAATTTTATCAAACTTAACTTTAAAACAKTAGTTTAACGTCTCCAAGTAGGTACAGTGATGGACAGTGAATTTCGTCCACCCAATTTCCCTGACAGATTAAAAGTATAAATTATTCTTTAGCTTTTTCTAACCATGTTTCAGAATTTTGATTAATGTTTGTCATGTTGACAGAATGCTCGATGCTCCTTGCTACTTTTATCTTTGTCCTTTGAAATGGTAGTCCTTGGTATGCCCAAAAGTATAGATACTCTTCTTTGGGACATACCTTCTTGTACCAGGGAGATACTTTTTATTTTATTAAACGCACTTACTGTTGGCAAGTTCGAATTTGYTTAAATTTGACAATACGTATTTGAATGTCAGTTACCATGACAATAAAGCACAGTCTACAGTGAATTTTGTAAATTCACGGAAATTGGGTGGACGAAATTCACTGTCCATCAATGTACCATTTTGTACAACCCTGAAAACCTGTGGTAAATTGAGTTAGAACACGTTTAGAACTTTTAGAACAATTGATGCCAATGGTGGGTACCTTTTATGCATCATTAGTTGTATTGAATTGGTTAGTTCAATACATGCAGTTATGCACTTCCTAAAATACGTTATTAACTTTTTGAAGTTAGAGAGACAATAAACGTCACATGTCAATGTCATTGTCGCCCGACTGCCAGGGGTGAGCAAAATTCGGTAAGGTCGCTCTTTTTTTTTATAGCCGCCCATGTTTTTGCATCTTCAGCCGCTTTTAACACAGTTTTATTCTTTTTTCTTGAAAGCAGGACAAAAACAGATTTTTGCTTATGGCATTTTTTATTGGCGATTAACCATTTGATCTAAATTTTAAGTAATTTAGCATTTTTTAAAGGCATGTTAAAATTGTTAAAATCAAATTTAGTAAGGCGATCTCTGCCTAGTAAATATTCTGAATTTTGTGACAACCCGCAAATAACAGAGATATTTGATCCGAAAGTCTTAGATGGGACACTGTATATGTTTTCAATACTTTTTTAATTTTCCATTATTAATTTTATTTTTCTAAGTTTTGGCATTGCTTTTTGTGATATTTTTTTATTCTTCGACAATGTCACTGTTTTTCTCTSGTGTGAGGAAGTTTTGACAACTGTTTGGCATTTCTCAATACGAAACGTCAAATTATTTTRAACWGATTTAAAGCAAGTTTAAGCCTTGTTGAGTCTAATTCGAAGAATAAAATGTTGTATTCAACTCGTTTGAGTGTAAATCGGACGCTTTATTCCACCTCGTGGATGGTAAACCACTCGTTACACTCGTGGTTTAAAAATCCACTCGGTCAAATAAAGCGTTCAATTTACACTCAAACTCGTCGAATAAATAACCATTATTTCCAGTTAAAAAATTTTGTTACAACATAAAAACTTTAAACAGCGCAGTAGCACTTTCATAAAAGTAATTTTAAAAGCAGCTTTCACTATACACTTTGAATATAAAAAATAAATATTTTTGAATTTTGTGGGCGATTTAATAATTGCGCAAAATTCGGCAATTAATTTGCAAAATTACCTCAGAAATTTATTGGAGTCCAAGGGTAGTGTTAAAATTTTCTTGTTGATCAAATTCTAACAAAAGTACCCAATTGGATCGGAATTCAAATATTCCCATTGGACTGAATTAAGGTTTTACTACCGGAGTTGAGATGGCGTATCCTGTTTTTTCAGTTATAGATTTCAAGGCGCGTGAAGGAATATTGAATCCTAAAATGGAGGATTTTTGGATATTGTAATAGATGTCGCTTTGATAAGCTGAAAGCACTGCTGAAAATTTCAGACGGTTTGAGGGAACTTACATATAAAGGTTTTCTTGTATGCTGTTAAAAGTGCTAATTGTTTTAATCAAAAATGAATTTGTAGTAATTAGCACTATTGTTAACAGATTTCGATATTTTGTAACATCGTTAACTCCATCGTAAAAATTTCGACAGTGAATGAAATTGTAGTTTTATTGATCACTACTAACTTGACGAATTTGCAACTGGAGGGCTGGACGAAATCAAAGCGATGTGCAAACAAAATTTCTCATTAGTTACCGACTGTAATGTCAATAGTGGTGGTAAATGATCGCACCCTCTGGACTTTTTCCCGATCGGTTCATCAAAGCGCGACTTAGACAACCAACAATACTCTATTTCCGGGAGTATTTAGCAAAATGCATCGGATTTAATGACGGGATTAATGCAGATTAGATCAGAGTCCTGGGATCTAATTACTGCCATCGAACAATAGTCCAGCGCAAGCGCCCCTTTGGTTCCGACACCCCTTTTAAGTCGTATTATTAATTTGTTTAGTCGGTGAATTGGGACTCAATTTGGCACTGAAGGTGACATTGTTTCAAACGCGGTTATTTGCCGCATTTGAATGATCAAGTTTTTCGGTGGGTAGATGCGGAGCTTTGGGGGTGGACGAGGTGGAGGCGTCGTGAAACGGTGCCGCCTACGCTACGGAATTACCTACGCCCCGAAATGTTTCTGAATTATTGCTCGAGTTTTCACATGCGAAAATTTCTAGGAGACATGCTGTGACAAGGTTAATTAAAATTGTATTTTATTAGGGAAGAATTTCATTTTTGCATTATTATTATCGACAAAAGCGCCTACCTTCACGAGCTAATTATTTTCCTAAATGGAAGAACAACCTATTGTTATTGATTATGAATTGGAATTACGGAATTTTAATATATCGAGACCCACCTTTAAGGTGAATGAAACAGTGGGTGGGGAAAATTTTTTCAAACGATATAAAAATCACAAAAATAAAAAGCATTCCTTTTTTATTTTATTACACAACTGTCAAATACTTTATTATACACCTAAGCTTGAAAAAAAAACAGAACTAATTTCTCATTTGGAAACATATTCGATGGAATGTAAACACAATGTTTAAACGCGTGTGTACTATTTTAGATTTTAGCAATACGATTAAATCGCGAGTAAAATACGACTGTATAAAAATAAACACAAGCGATTGCACATAAAATTATACCTAAACGTATAAGCTAATAAAATTTAATTCGAAATCTAAATTTTATTTATTTCAGACATGTGAAATTTTCTCTGCTATTGATTTATGTTTTGTTTTCAATAGTTACAACGATAATAACTGATTATGATAATTATATAGTTTTCAATACATATTTCATATTTTTTGACAGCCAGCAGTAAAACAAAATATTATAGTTATTGAATCTTCTATTGAGAATCTATTTAGTGATTGTGTTTTTATTTGCAACTATCATCGTACAATTAGAATGAGCAATATTTTTTTATTGTTTAAATAAATCACAAACTATCTTTCTTTATCTATCTATCGTATACCTTTGCTTCTGTGTTTGTTACGAGTATATAATTATTTATTTGGTAATTATTTAGTTACAATAAATTTTACGACGTCATATTAGTAATGCATTTTATTCTTTCCACCATTTCCCTAAAAACTGCTGTGAAAAATAAACAAATAAACATCAAAAATACTCTACTTGACTCGTGTTGTGATTTCAGAAAAGGGATTTTTTTTTCAATTTGTTACAACTGTTGGTACCCTTATAAACAAATCATTAATTTTAATTAAAAAATATACAGAACGTTAAAATTATGTTCTACTGTCACTAGATTAAAATCGATTTATGTGTTAATACTAGTTATTGGGTTTTCAATTTTATTACACTTTAAAACAATAAAGAAACTCTATTTTAGTTTACTTCCAAACAAATAAACCTTAACTATTTGAAAAACAGTTCAAATATTTTTAAAAACGTGCGTTTTTCCTATACAAACTAAACCTTGGGATTCAACAGATCAGTATTCTGGAATTTCTGGTATTTACTTTGATTGTTTTGTTGCTAGAATTTGAAATCGTGGAAAGAAACAAGTAAAGTTCGAAACGTTTATAGGAACTTAAATAAATATTACGTATTTTGCTGTAACGTAAGTAGGTATGGAAAATTAAAGGAATGTATAGTTAACAATGTTAAGAAAAGTGTAGTAATATACAGGCTGCGCCAGAACTCGCGCCCCAAAGAAAAATGATAAGGTAAGATACCAGGAACATGAAAAAAATGTTTAAAAAATTCTATCTGTCAAAAAATTTTGACATATGTTTTTTGATATTTGCCAATAAAAGCCACAAATAACATTGAACAGAGTTACAATTTAGGATACAGCTTCCTTGTTTCCTCTTTTAATAGCCTATAGCAAAAAAACTTGGAAAATTATTTTTCCAACAGAAATAAATAGAGTCAAAGTGCAAACTTTAAACCCTCATAACTTCGAAATTTTTATAGATAAAATACAGATATACAGATAGAATTTTCGAAACATGTTCCTGGTATCTTACCTTATATGGCATTTTTCTCTGGGGCTCGAGTTCTGGCGCACCCTGTTGTTGTAATTAGTTTTATTACTGTGTTATGTAATTTTTAATCTTAACTTTACTATTATTAACAGTATTTACATAACGAGCAAGGAAAGTGACAAATAACGTACAGTTGCGAAATTAAAATTTCGGGCAGTGTTGTCATTTTRATAATGTAAACTCTAAAACAACCTTTACATTAATAAGCTAATTTTTTACTCTTGTCATGTTTATGTCATTTTGACTTATTTACTTTTAAAAATAGTGATTTGTGGCATAATAATGGGCAGGCAGCAGATCAAAGCGATGATTTAATTACACTTAGTTCAATTAATAAATTTCCTAGACAGACAAATTGTTTAATTAACAATTTTACCAACAAAAAAATAATAAGTTTAATTGTCAAGATGACAGTAAAAGGTAGCTAACAGTGAACTTTTTAAAGTTACAGAAAAATAATGCCTGAAATTTTAATTCCGCAACTGTACAGGGTGCTGCATTTTGGATGTCCGAATAGGGAATCTCCGAAACTAAGATGTTTAGCCAAAAACGAGTGATACATTCTGAATCTCATTTCTTGAGAAAATAATATTGGTTAAAACCGCATCCCGCTATCGTCTTTTGTTTTCGACTTACAGACAAAAGTTGACATTTTGGCGAAATCTAAAAAAATTCATATCTTCGTTGTTATAGAAGATACGGATTTGAAATAAAGACATTATACAGGCACTTTTTTACGAGGAATTTAATAATGTAGTTAACATTTTTTTTCAGTTATTAGTTTAGCCGTAATAAGATAAACTTGTATTTTTTTAAATGGAAATCATAGGCGGCTATGGCAATTTTGAAAAGCTTATTTTTTTCTGATCTAAAAAAGACGATAGCGGGATGCGGTTTTAACCAATGTTATTTTCTCAAAAAATGAGCCCCAGAATGTATTACTCGTTTTTAGCTAAACCTCTTAGTTTCGGAGATTCCCTATTCGGACATCCAAAATGCAGCACCCTGTACAAGTTAARAAGTTCCATGGCTCACAAATACTCTGTTGGCAACAATGAATTGATAGTTCGTTTCTTAGTAATCCTAACCCGGCAAATTCAAATTTCGATTTTTCGGGGGGCGTTTTCGCCCAAATGGTGTTAATTGAAGACTCGACAAAAAAGAGAGATAGCCCTTTACGAGCACTATAAGCTCCATTAATCAAATTTTAATTTCTGTTACTCCAGCAGCCGGAAAAAAATAAAAACTAATTTCCTATATCCAAGCCTGCCTGGAACACCCGGTATTTTAATGTCAATTTTCTTATGTCACCGAAATAGCGTCAGTTACCAATAAAAGATAAACTAAACTGCGGTAACTTCCAAAGTAACTCAACGTTCAATTTCAAATATCGTATTAGGTCACATGACTTTTATCGGTTACTTTATTTTAACGTGGAAAGTGCGATAACTCCCAAATAATGTACAAATTTTTGACATATAAATATAATTGTCATCTTTTGTTATCTTTTATGTGTCGTAGGATTTTTTTTCCAAACGTCAAAAAAGTGGCATATTGTGTGCTTTAATTAATGACGTTTTAAAGATTCACTTTTACTCCAGCGGTATTAACATAGTTCTTTATATATATTAGAAGATTTACAAGAGGAGAAATGTGTATCTTTTCCTTCTACAGGTGGGAGTTACTCTGACCGAGACCCAGCATAATACATATAATTTTTCCCACGATCCAGCAAGAAAAACTTTAAAACAAACAATTTCTTTGGATCTCCTAGTAGGTATTGTCATTAAATCTAGCAACACGTTTTCTCGTTTCAAAGAAAAAAGGTAAAGAGAGAGATAAAATTTTTACTTTCCTGGAAGGTAAGAAAAAATGCAAAGTAATAATACCTATTCTTCGACACTCTCACGTGTAAGGAAGTTTTGACAACTGTTTGGCATTTCTCAATACGAAACGTCAGATTATTTTAACAGATTTAAAGCAAGTTTAAGCCTTATTGAGTCTAATTCGAAGAATAAAATGTTGTATTCAACTCGTTTGAGTGTAAATCGGACGCTTTATTCCACCTCGTTATTTACACTCAAACTCGTCGAATAAATAACTATTGTCAATATTACTTGATATTATTGTTTTCCACTGGCTATTTTAATACAGTATATTAAAGTACAAGTTGCAGAAGGTATCTATCTATTCAAGCATAAATGTGAAATTCCGAAGCGAGCCGCGTAGCGGCGAGTTGAGGAACAAATGAATGCTTGAAGAACCTTCTGCAACTTTCTTTTTATACTATTTTTTCTATTTTGCCGCTTTATATCATTTTATAAATTAAAAAACGAAAAATTTTTTTTTTTTTCTAGAGAATTTTGCGACGGTTGGCGACATTTATGTGGAATAATTTTAGACGGCTGTAAAAAATAAAAATAATTCTTATTTTCACATTTGAAAATAAATTGTGAAGAAAATCCGTCACTAAAATTAAATTAACACCAACGACTTATTCCAGTACTCAAATGACGTCATTTGGGTGCTGGAATATTCTAACACCGAAATAGAAAAAATACATTAATTGGCAAATATCTCACGAACGGTTGGTTTTAGACATATGATACTAAAACCTTTTAAAAGGCAATTAAACAAAGAATCCAAAAGTGTGTTTCATTAAAAAAAWTAATTTGATGTCACTTCCGGTGAAACATAAAACAGCATTAATTTAGCATCTACTCCAAACGATAGATGACAAAAAATGTGCAACTTTGATCTTAGAAGAATTGTGATAACTATAAAAATAATGGAGTTATGGCTTGGGGCGTTTTTCATAGTACAGTCTGCATACAGGGTGTTAAAAAAAACTTATTTATAAAAATTTCGAAGTTATGAGGGTTTAAAGTTTGCACTTTGACTGTATTTATTTCTGTTAGAAAAATAATCTTCCAAGTTTTTTTGCTATAGGGTATTAAAAGAGGAAACAAAGAAGCTGTAGGTATCCTAAATTGTAACTCTATTCAATTCTATATTCATTCTATTTGTGGCTTTTATTGGCAAAATTTTTGTTCCTTTACTAAATAATTGTAAAAAAAACATATTCAAGATCATCAGTATCCTTAAATAGATATAAAAAAATGTCAAATGTCAAAAAATAAATGTCAAATTATTTTGACGTGTGACAAAATTACCATTTAAAAAAAAGCATTTTTTTAATTCAACGGTTTTTTTCATCAGAACAGCATAATGGATTTTTAAAGTAACAAAGGTCATTTTGGGACGAGTACATTTTGCTTAATTAAAGAGTTAAAAAAATTAATTAATTAATTAATTTTGTTATCTATTTTAATTTCACTAATTCACTAATAGTAATTAAAAATTTCTGCAGAAACACACGTTTAACACAAGCATATGCGTATTTATACAGCAAGAGCCGGTGTCAATTTATTTTTTAAACCGCCTGGAAGCAATCTTTTTATCCCAGTAACAATCCAGCGTATCCCAGCATGGGTTCCGGCCATTCTCCTCGCTATCGACACCCCAACTAAACGGCGCTTAAGTCGAAGTGTAACGGTGTGGAAATTATCACCAGCGATAAGTCACCAAACGACTTCATCATCACCGGCTAATAAACATTACCCCAGTATTTGCAGCCTGCCGCGATGTCCACAAGACAAAAAGGGTGCATTTTTGTCGCTCCCGAGTTAATCTGAAAGCTAAAGTATCCAGAACGCGAAGGGGGTGCTAAGCGAACTCATCAGTTTCCAGTGATTTTCAAATAAATGAGCTTTTAGGCGAAAGAGGGATCGGTAATTTTATTCTCTCCTCGAAAAGTTCTCCTTCATAAGACTCGTTAAGGCCAAACAATTTTTACGAAATCGATGCTAAGTTTTACAGTGTTTCAGCGATTTTTCACGTGGAACTCTCCCTATGCTCACCTCCGTTGCCAGGACTTCAGATTTAATTCCGCCGGCCAAGTCGAGCGGAAGTAAACTGTTTCGATTGACATCGAGGCTTAATAAAATCTGTGGAACTGCACCGACGGAGAATTGTTGCTAAATGGCTCTTTCGTGCGGTAAAAATTTGTTGACCGTTACTAAATAGGTCGAGGTTCACTCTAAAACGGTGGTATTGATCTATCCCTCGGGAGTTTGCCCAAGTCTCCCGTCTTCCTCTCTCTGTTTGTCCATTGACTAAACAGTTCATTTCGAAATAAACTGAATATGAAAGTAGTCGCTTTTCATATTTTTCGAGGAGTGTTTGCAAGCGCCAACTCTCGATTTGAATTTAATTATAACTACATCTAGCGTGGGAGCACCATCTAGTTAATTACCGACTACAAAATTGGCTGCTAATTTGATTAAATTAATTCTTTGTGTGGGTGCTCGGTGCTCAACAATAGCTACTACATTAAATGGGACAAAAAAATAACCTTCGATGTTACGATTTAGTTACCAAATGTTAAATTATTGCAAATCTAATTTTCATATTTTGTCTAAAATGTTAACCATAAATCATTTTTATTACAACTTACTGTAAAGTCGAGACTGGAAAGAGAAATTCCATTTCACGCATTTGCGTTTTGAAATGGATGTATCCGCATCAATTCACAAAATCGATATTTACTAATTCCTAGAACAATTAAATGCAAAGTTGTGTTCTGATAACATATACAGGGTGTTCCGCTTTAATTGTTAAAAATTTAAACAGGTGATAGATCACTTAATTTTAAGACAAATGTTTCCTATGAACATGTATCAAAAAATGTTCTGCAAGGGAGCATTCTCTCAAAGATATGCGTTTTTTAATGGGGTTTTTCCATTATTGCAGAATAGATAAAATTACAAAAGTTGGTACAGCTTATAACCTTTAAACACCTGAACGAATTCAAAGATCAGTTGTCGAAATTTTTCATCACGGTCATCTTAAACGGTAAAACGAATTTAATTTTTAATTTTTATCTTCTTTATGGTAAGAAAAATTGTAAAATGATTTTTCTCAAAAACAGTAAGTTGTATCGAAAAAACGCAAAAGACCTTTTTTTTGTGAAAAACTATGGAATTTAGAATTTTGTGGCTAAAAGTGACAAAAACCAACAGCCAAAATAGTTAGGGTACTTTTTACCTAAAACCCCGTCAGTTTAGGACGCACCTGAGTAAAAATTTCGACATTTTATGTTTGAATTCGTTTGATCGTATAAAGGTTATCACTTGTACCAAATTTTGCAATTTTATCTATAATGTTTTCTAAAATATTAGAAAGAATCCATTAAAAGGTGCACCGCTTGCAGGGGATGTGGCTCCCTTATACCGGGTCTCAAACCCGAACATAGGGATTTAACATGGTATTGTTAATTTTTTCTGATTTCTGCTCGCCAATGTAACGTACAAGTAAGGTAATGGTACCTACCGAAATATAAAATTAGTGCGCCTCAAATGACTTCAAAAATAAGAATAAAAATGGTATTTTTCTATTTCGGTGTTAGAATAAGTCTATTCCAGCACCCAAATGTCGTCATTTGCGTGCTGGAATAAGTCGTTCGCGGTAATGTAATTTTAGTGACGGACTTTCTTCACACTTCATTTTCAAATGTGAAAATAAGAATAATTTTTATTTTTACAGCCGCCTAAAATTATTCCATACATAAATGTTGCCAACCGTCGCAGAATTCTCTAGAAAAAAAATTTAATTTTCGTTTTTTAATTTATAAAATGATATAAAGCGACGAAATAGAAAAAATAGTATAAAGCACTTGGTGCAGAAGGTTTTTCGAGCACTCATTAGTTCTTCAACTCGCCGCTTCGCGGCTCGTTTCGGAATTTCAAATTTGTGCTTGAATAGATTACCTTCTGCAACTTGTACTTTAATATACTATTTTATTTTAGAATACAATTTTCAAAATTCTTAATACATAAAATAAGTATGCGGCATTAGAACYATAGTATAGTACACGACCAATACCTTCTACAAGTACAATTCAAAACTACGTAKATAAATGTTATAAATCTGCAAATATTTCTACAGAATCTAGTCCTAGAGGTGGTATGCAGTAACATGTTTTGCTATTAAATGAAACAAAATATTCAAAAAGGATAATGTTTTTGTAGGAAATAGACAAATAGATGATCGCCAGGAAGAAAATGTTTTGGCAATAGTAAATGGGTATCTCACACACAGTTTGAGACAAATATCTCTTCCAGCAGGTTTATCCAAGTCGCGGATATGGGAGATACTCTTAAAATGCATTGTCATCAAGAAATTTTTGCTGTTGATGAAGAAAGTAGAAGGGCATTTTGTTATGAAAACCTTTTCTTCATTAAAGTAATTATTCATTTTTATGTTAATTTAATTCCCGGTATAATATTTTTTTGTTTACGCTCGTGTTTCGTTTTTATCGTTACAAATTTAAACAGGTGATAGAATATTCAATTTTAAGATAAAAGTTTTCTGTGAACATGTTTAAAGAAATAATATAATATAAGGGAGTTACATCTTTTAATGGAGTTTTTTCCATATTTCAGAAACCATTGTAGATAAAATTGCAAAATGATACAATTGTTAACCTTTACGAGTATACGATCAAACGAATTCAAAGATAAAATGTCAAAATTTTTGCCCAGGGTCGTTCTAATCTGTTTAGGGTAAAAAGTACCCTAACTATTTTGGTTGTTGGTTCTTGCCACTTTCAGCCTCAAAATTCTAAATTCCATAGTTTTTCACAAAAAAGGCCTTTTGCGTTTTTTCGATACAACTTACTGTTTTTGAGAAAAATCATTTTACAATTTTCCTTACCATAAAGAAG
>NW_025400985.1:12886723-12902111 GCF_015345945.1 Tribolium madens | reverse complement strand
ACTGATCTTTGAATTCGTTCAGGTGTTTAAAGGTTATCAGCTGTACCAATTTTTGTAATTTTATCTATTCTGCAATAGTGGGAAAACTCCATTAAAAAACGCATCTCTTACAGGGGAAAAAACTCGCTAATATAACATTTTTTGATACATGTTTATAGGAAACTTTTGTTTTCAAATTGAATATTCTTTCGCCTGTTTAAAGTTGTAACAATTAAAAACGGAACAACCTGTATAAAATCTAAAATAAAACATTTATCTTGTTTAAATTATTTGGTTAATTTGTATTRTCTTTAAAATTAGTATTAAATAATACTAATTTTAAAAAATACTAAAAAATAGTATTAAATAATACTACGTAGTGTATACAGGGTCAGTCACAGGAGAGTTACTTTGAAACTTAATTAATTTGTAACCAAAAATACCTTTAGCGTATGTAAGTGGATATTAGTACATTATATTATAAGTGATAGAAATGCATCATTATACGCGAGTGAGAATTTTGACCGACGAGTGCGCTTGCGCACGAGTGAGACACCTCTCACAAGTTTCATAATGGCATTTCGATCACGTGGGATATACGACGTTGTATCTTACAGATGCAACTATCCAAAAAATTAAGTTTCATTCAAATAAAATATTCACCTATAAAAATACCTATAATAGTAAATATAATATAATAGTCAAATTTACTCACTTGTGAGTACTTTATCTCACTTATGAATAATATTTGATTTCTATCTGCGAAAACAATGGTCTAAGGTAGCTCAAAAACTCAACCTGTAAGATAAAATATTTTATTTAAATTAATTCAGTAATCAATGTGAGCTGGATGAAAATGAGAGAAGTCGGCAAAATGACAAAGTAATTGTCTACTGCTTCAAGGACTCTAATTCCACTTTCTGGGCCTGTAATAGTCCTCTGACGGGGTCTTTCATTGGGGACCAATCTTGGCGTAACTTGGCCACCAGTTTTCTAAATGTTTCAGAAACCGGATGCATTCGATTTGAATACCTCTTGAAGTACCAAGTTGCTGCCGCAGGAGCATTTTTCTTGCATTCCCTATGAATTAAGAGCTTGCCCACTTTTTCGTTATTTGTGTAATAATACATTGTATTAACGAAAATTGACTGTTACTTTTTAAATGTCAAATTGAAAACATATGCAAAGTATTCTTGAATTGTGAATTGTCTAAAGAGCACAGTTAAAACTAGTTTTTCCTAGAAAGATGGAGTTTTAACTAAAATCGGG
Organism: Tribolium madens; assembly: GCF_015345945.1. NCBI lineage: Eukaryota > Metazoa > Arthropoda > Insecta > Coleoptera > Tenebrionidae > Tribolium > Tribolium madens. Next base: position 12,900,863 of record NW_025400985.1, on the reverse strand, counting down.
TTTATACGTTAACATATACATCACTTGTTTTTTGTAATAAAATAAAATCCTACTACGTGAATTTTAAATGTTTAGCTAAACGTTTAATTTGACGAACGTACTGAGGCAAATAATTTAGCTGAGCCACATAAACTCAATTTTACTCCGAATTATATAATATTATTTTATTCGCAAATGTATTCAGATCGAGAGTAAAGAACAACACTATAATTATCAAGTAAATGAACAAAATAATTAGGACGCCTTGCAAACTAATGAAATCATAACAACGCTTATAAATAAACAAAAATCAGGCGTCAGTATCGGAGTTTGCGTTAAGATTTTCGAAAGTGTTTATTACTTTAACTAGTGCAGTCAACCGGATTTTCTGGAAGATAGTATACAGGACAAAGGGAAGAATCTTTATTGTATCTTCCTCAGGCGAAGAATTCTTCTTGGCTGAGCGGGAAGTTCTTCCTCACGCTCAGCCAACAAAAATTCGGTATCGAAACGTCGCAACGAATTTAATGGTTTTTATTTTCCTTTGTCCTGTATACCATCTTCCACGAAATCAGGTTCACATATTTCAAGGACAAGATACACTAGTGCAGTTAGTAGTGCAAAATATCGAATGCTGATGATCTATAATGTACCTTTCCAGAAATTGCTTAAGCAGCAAAGGAGACAAGAAAGAAACAACATTGGTAAATGTCAATAATGTCATAACACTTGCGCTTAAGCGCAAAAACGAAATTTTTACTTTATGTCTGGAAGGTAAAACTTTTACTTCTGACATTTAGTAATAAAAGTGGTGACTTTTGTGACGTTTGCAGATAATAGTTGATTATYTTATTAGGAGTAAAAGTAATTGTTTATGTGTCGAAGCTGAACGTTCATCAAATGGATTCAGCTGAGCCACATAAACTCACTTTTACTCCAAATAACATAGACTATTTTATCTGCAAACGATTCAGATGGAGAGAAAAGAGCAACACACCAATAATCAAGTAAATCACCTCAATAATCAGGACGCTTTGCAATAAAATCATAACAAACGTCACGCGTCAGTTTCGGAATTTGTGTTGAGATTTCGAAAGTGTTGATTGATTTAACTGGTGAATAACTGGTGTAGTTTATAGTGCAAAATGTCGAATGCTGATAATCTACCTTGTACCTCTCCAGAAAATGCTGAAAAAGCGAAAGATACAAGAAAGAGACAACAGTGGTAAATATCAAAGTAAGAAGTCAAGTAAAAGTGAAAACGTCTAGGCGTAAAAACAATGTTTTTACTCCATGTCTGAAAAGAAAAACTTTTACCTGTGTCATTTAGTCATGAAAGTGGTGTGACGTTTGCGGATAAAAGAATTTAATTACGCAGAAAGTYGTAAGTTAAAAATGYAAGTAGGCAAATGTTTGGTTTTGCATCACGATGGGTAATGCATTCTCTCAAATATCGTCTCTCGGTGTTATACTGATGCCAAATATTATACTTAAATAATTATAAATAATATTAAATTCTATATTTAATGCAAACAGAAATAGAAGTGACTTAATTTAAGTATAGATGCCATTTTTTTTTWAATATAACAATATTTCTTGGATTAATAAATCAGTTGTTATATCATTAAACTGTTCAACTTTGATCAAACAAGTATTGTCATATCTTTGATGCATGAAGTTATGGCTTGGGGCGTTTTTTATAATGCAGCCTGTATAATAGCAATGTACAGAAATTATAAAAATACTTTTCTATTAACTATTATTTTACTTTTATTTTGAAACACGTTTCTGTTCGTAAAAAATAATCTTCTTTTTTTATTAGTGCTTTAATACAAACTGCTTTATACAAAAGAAATATTAATGCTATAGTAAATCTCTTGCTAATAAAATTTCCATATACCAAAATAGCTTGATGATTATTGTAATGCATGAATCTACTTCAAATTAGTATATGGTTAAATGAACTAAATATATTTGAAACTGAAATATGGTTTAAACTCTAGCAAAAACTATGTTTTTAMATTTAMCATTTTATYAATAATATTCACATGGGCAAATTTAGAACATCAGTCTGTTCTTCACCTTAAATTAAGCAAAGCGCAATCAATAAACATTCCTCAGCGAACATTTTCWTCCCTCCTTTAACCTGCATAATTTCGGTATCGTAATAGTTGRAYGCAGTCAGCAGAATCAGTTAATAAGATCTTGAAAACAATCGTTCGTGATTTCCAAAATGGCCGACAATATACCGAAACTGCAAATTTTTTTCATGGTCATGATTGAAACAATGTGTAATCTGGCGGCAAATCCCGCCCCCGAGCGTTGGTTGGCGGCTGGATTTCAGGGCATACAGTAACGGATAGACGTCAGAGCTGATACTGTGGCAGGGCTCCAATGGCGAGGGCGGTGTGGAGACGGCGCCAAAACGTCTTCCCGGAACACTCCGGGGACCAAACGTACCCCGGACCTGACGTCGTTTGCCTGATGCTGCTACATTTCGAGGTAACTATTCGATTATTTTTATAATTTTTTACAAAAAAAAATTACAGACAATGGCTACCCAACAGGGACACGTTGTAATTAGTGTTTAGTGAGAGCTCYGTTAGTGGTTTTTAACCAATTTCGGACCCTCGACAATAAACAACGCACAAAAATAATATGGGGGGCGGCTGGTAAGTCCAAGTTTTTTTTATTATAACTTTAATTGGACATTTTATTTTAAAATATTTAATATATTGTTGTTCTAATAATTTTGTTACAAAAAAGTGCTATAAAGTTTGCAAAGTCTTTAAAAACAAATCTCTCCTTCGGTCGTAAAACAAAATCGCAAAAAGACTCGTAACGGTGATGAATTTTAAGCAGGATAGGGTACATCTCGGCGGGAACGATCGCTGGGAATTGTAGCGTTTATGTTGAAAGCTCATCCTCTTTACTGTTCACTGGSTTCGGCTGATAGGAGCTTTAATCCGGGATTTATGTTATTTCCAGATTTCTTCACCCTATTCGACGATTTGATTGCCAACAAAGAGATTTAAGTTTGTGTCGATTGATTATTTTGAAACATTGTTTTATTTTTATTATCAATTTTTTGGAGCGGGTAATAAAATCGGAATAATGAAGAAATATAGAAAACATAAATCAATGGGTTCATAAAAGTAAGAGCTGCGGTTTCAGAGAATATAAACTGAGATTGGGGGGAAGTGAAACTGTTAGGGACTAAACGAGGACATATAAGGATGATAAAGTACTAGAAAATAAAATATGAGAATGACAAAATGCTTTTTTTGATATATTGCAGTTTCATGTATTAGGTGTTTTTGTCTGGGAGSGAAGTAATTTTGTTATTGACGGTTTCTTAAAATGACTGAGATGAAAAAACAAATATTTATAAAAACTTTTATATTAATAAACAAATAAATGGGTATACGAAATTAGGGTGGACTTACAAAAAGAGAATTAAATTTTAATTCGGAACTAAAATTCCAGTTGGTATCATTTGCTTTCTACATTTTCTTTTCTACAAAAAACTGGGACAAATATGACAATTGTATAACTCAAAAAATCCAAAAGTTTACATCGGGAATAATTTGGCTTTTTCAAATAAGGTTATTAAAGGGTCCTCAAGGGTTTTATAAAAAACACAATTGATCTAGCATCTCTTTAGGTTGACAGAGCGTCAAATAAAATTCGAATTAAAATTTGATTGTAAACAAGCCGACTTTAAATCTGTTTTGGTACTTACCCGTGTTAATTTCTTTTACAACGGGAATTAGGCCGTCACTAAAATAAAAAAATATTAGTGTTGCGATTATTTRAGAATAATGATTTGCAGTATTAGGTATAAAGATTCACTTATTGGTAATTTAAACTATTAAAATTTAATTTTTTTGTTTCATAGACACTAATGATTATAAAAACTTGAAAAAATTAAAATTTTTGAAAAAAACCTAAGATCAAACCTGAGATCAAACGGGTTTTAAAGTTTAAACACAAGTTACCTATATCAGAGCTGGATTTAGGCACAAAAAAATTTGAGGACTCATAAAAAAGAAGGTTAATGAAATTAAAAAAAACTCATAAGAATATTTTTATCTGAAATAATAACAAAAATGTTTTACTCATAAAATTTCATATTATCTAATCACAACTTTAATGCTTTATCTATTTTTATTTTTGTTTAGGAGTATTTTGGATTGTTTCATTCAGCTTGTTTCGGTCACTTGTAATTATTTTTATATAAAAATTTATGTTGAATTAATGATACTTTTTAATTACTATTACTTTTTGTGATTTAATTTTAATAAATTAACCAAGTTAACCTGTATTGATTTTTTAAAATTAGATTTTCTATTGACATATAAAATAAACTGAAATTGAGCTACTGTAAATCACTTTTATCGGACTCGTTGACTAGTAACTAAGTACTAAACACCATTTCAGATAATTTACATTACCTATCTAGCACAAGTTTTAAGACAATGAAGCTGTGATTAATAAAATTTAAATTTAAAAATTTTTGAGTGCATAAAAAATTTGTACGTTTTACGCTAGTTAAATAACATTACTCGACTCAAAAGCTTGTTTTGTTTATTCGTTCAGCAAAACCCCACTTTTCGGGCTAGTTACGTAAACTATATATTATTAAATCACTTGCATATTTTCTCTTTATAAAAAACCACAAATATTTAAATTTTGTACAAATTTACTTATTTATTTTGCAATACTTTTTCTTTTCTCCTCTCTTGTATTCATATTGGCGGACTGTACTATTTACTTATATCAAGATTACTGGCATTAGTAATCAAATTTCAATCGTGTTCAATATCGACTACAATTTGAATATCGATTAGATGTAGACACTAAAGTTGAAAATGCATAGGGTATGAGATAACGCATCCCGATCTCCGAAAAGGGGGGAAATGAATACATTATCATCTGTTAACACTCAGTGTAATTGTTCTACTGTTCAGTTCGGCCCCCAGACGTTTCAATTAACTAAATGTTCCGCGATTTACCTCCAATGTATGCGACCATTTGTCTCAGCTATCACGATTTTAAAGTGGACTTAATCTAAATGCTAATTCACTTCCTCGAAACTTATTTGCACAGCTAACAGCACTTTTTTGCTARACCATTAAAATTATTCAAAATCGAAAAATTCATACTTACTCGTACCACTTTACTTACAATTTTTGTATCTCTACCTGCAGTCTTACGACATAAAAACTGTAATTTTGGTGCTCGTTTTACTATACATTTCGCATGCTTTAACCGAGGGGACCGTCCATTAGTTTGTCGCACAATCTCTTAATCAGACCATTAGCGTGGATCTGCTTCGGTAAGCAGTCCCGCGAAAGCCTATTATAATATTATACAGCCCTTTCTTGTCATCGTTCCTCGGTKACATCAAACAACTCAACGTATATCGAATCAATTTWAAAAAAAATGCCAAAAAATACGAGAAAATTCTTCTTCTTTCACCTCTGTTTGATTCTTGACACGTTCGCTCTCGGAGACGCTAATACGCGGTTCATTGAGTAATTTGGTCACGTGGTGCATTCTTTCACCCTCCCCTCTACAACTCCACTTACAGCCCTACAATGTTATTATGTATTATACCTAGTAAGTGAGCATGAACGTGATACTAAAAATGTAATCGAGATATCATTCAGGACACGATCGAGACGTTTTAGACAGATCGAAACGGTTTTMCTTAATGGAATTGGTGCATTTTATTTATTGGAGGTGCATTGTTGCTGAAAGGGAGGTTTTTGTGGACTGTTTTGCAGGAATAATGTTTTACGGACGGTGAYCTTCTGGATTGCTCCTGTGGGAGCGAAATTAAATCTGATGGTTTTCGATCCCATCGGAAGGGAAAACTCGAAAGTTGCTGTTTTTATAGGTTTACTGTCTTCAAGTTAATTCAAAGTAATTCGCACTTTATAATCTATAATCTTACATGATACTGTAAATTGTACTATAGAGAATAGTATATTCAGTAAGAAGTTTAGAATATGCCATTCTAGACGAGTTCAAGACTAGGTATAATACCTTTTCTACTAAAATCGCAGATTAAAATTTAGATATTTTAACAATCGTCTATGATCAATGATCATCCTAACACTAGTGTGAAAATATTCTCGCACAGTGTTACAGAATATGAGTATTCTGTAATTAAAAATTAACCAAAAATATTGTAATTATATAATAGTCGTAGAAAAATATACAGGGCGTCCCATTTTTATTGTTATAAATTTAAACAGGTGACAGTATTTTCTATTTTAAGACAAAAGTTTCCTAGGAACACGTATCAAAAATTTTATGTAAGCTGAAAGAAATGCGTTTTTTAGTGGGGTTTTTCTACTATTGCAAAATAGATAAAATTACAGATAAAATTACAAACGTTGGTACAGCAGCTAAACGAATTCCAAGATAAAATGTAGAAATTTTTAATCAGAGACGCCTAAAAGGTAAAACAAATTTAATTTTTAATTTTTATTCTCTTTATGGTCTGTAAGACAAGTTGTAATAGTATATTACATAACGAGCACGCAAAGTGATAAATAACGCACAAGCGAGAAAGTTGCGTACGAGGCGTTAGCCGAGTGCAGGGAATACCGCGAGTGCGTTAGACACCTTCCTGCAAGTTTTGTACACTACTTTTCCTTCGACCATAAATAATTTTTTTCTTACAAACATATTTTTTTTCTCATAACACACAGTGCGAAAGCAAATCGCACAGGTTTTCGACCTCGTACAATATTGCCAATTTTCGAGCATATGTAATTGTGCGTTATGATCTAGTTTCGTATATGGTTGTAGGAAAACTGATTTTACTTAAAAACGGTAAGTTATATCGAAAAAACGCAAGAGACCTCTTTTTTATAAAAAATTATGAAATTTAGAATTTTGTGACTGAAAGTGGCAAGAACCAACAGCCAAAAGAGTTAAGGTACTTTTTCCCTAAACCCCCTCCCAGTTTAGGATGACCCTGAGTAAAAATTTCGACATTTTTTCTTTGAATTTGTTTTGGTGTATAAAGGTTATCAGTTGTACCAAATCTTGTAATTTTATCTACATTGGTTTCTGAAATATTGAAAAAAATCCATTAAAAGATGCACCTCCTTCAGGGCTCCCTTATACACTATGTTCCTGGATTTAGTTTACAAGAGAAATTTTTTTTTATTTTTTATTTTACGCCAAAACTGCAAAGAAGAAACATTTTTTGCTTCACCTGAAACGAGCAAATCTGTAATTAAAAATTCATTATTCTGATTCGGTGAAAAAAAACTTCATTTTTCTCTTGAAATTCGTCCTATCACACTGGCGGTTTTATTTATTTGACAACTATATGTATGTATGTCACTTTGACAATTAATTTATTAATTAAATAATAATAGTTCTTGTTAAAAACGACTTGGTTTTTTATCTTAAAGCTGTTTCAGTTGCTATTTATCAAAATTATGTTTTTTACAAACATTTCTCGTTTCAGGTAAAACAAAACATGTTTTTCCTTTGCAGTTTTGGCGTAAAATCAAAGATAAAAAACTTTTCCTCTTGTAAACTCAATTCCGGGATATACTATATAATATTTTTTCTACTTTGCGTTCGTACTAAGGCCCAGTACAAAACTGTTTTGGGTTTCGAACTGAACAGAAACAGAGCTATACAAATTATACTAAAAAGAGGGAAATATAGTCTTATAATGTTGGCAACTTAACCGTTTTTCCATCGAACTGTCAGTGTCAATCGGTCTAACGCAAATCAAATTATTCAAACACGAAATTTTTGCTGTGTTTGGTTTAATTAATTATCGCAAAAAATCTTCAAAATGAACATTATGATTATCGTGGTGCTTACCCATACCTTTAGGTCATAGAACAAAGTAACATAAAAGGTACTTACTGTTACTTTTGAGACTTTTGTGGTTAGGTAGGTTTTGCCGTCAACTTAGTGAACAATACAGGCTTGATCTCACAGGGAGTCGTATTTACCGCCAAGGTCCGTATTTCTAGAGGCGTACACTGCGAAACTTTTACGAATAAAATAATGTCATTTCAAATTAATTTATTTCATAGCCACCTATCACCGCGCATTGTTGTCAACTGCCGCAAAATTTCCTACATTTTAAATTTTTTATTTTTTTTGTTTAAAAAAGTGCAAAGTAGAAAACATACTGTATGATATCTCGTTTATAAGACATTTTGTCGCACTTACTGCTTTATGACTCTCCTCGATGCGCTTTTTAGGTCTTTTTTAAAATTTGACGTCGAAGCTGGCTTTGATTGATTGATTGTGAACAAACCCACCAAGATTACGCAAACCGATTCAATGACGATGTTGAACTTTTTTCATACTACTAAAATTGTAATTGTAAGATTATGTTGGTTTGTTTATGTGTTCATGGTGTGTTCACAACGAGCTTGTCACGGCCAACTACGACGTCGCATTTAAAAAAAAAACGTTACGTCAAATGCTTATTTTAGGTACTCAGTCCCCAAAGACAGTTTTTCGGACTAAATAATAAAATTGGTTACTATAGCGGCAATTTTTTTTTATTAATAAGAGGTGTGTTGTATGATGTTGTATGTAACACGTACCTAAAACGTTTTTGCGGACTTATCTGCTATTCTAGACTCGGTTTCACCTCGTCCGGAAACAGCAACGATTCGTCCGCAAAAACTGTGTTTTAGGTACTTGTTATAGAAATAACTACATATTTTTCTTGAACAAAAAAATACTCAAATATGTAGTTATTTTTGGTACAAGTACTTAAGATACATTTTTTGGCGGACGAATCTTTGCTGGAATAGCYGAGGAATTAGGTGTATGTACGTGTTACAAACATTTTTCAAAAAACGAATTTCTAACTAAAATAACCATTTTACCATTTTTATTGAGTCCGGAAAAGACTCATTTTAGGAACTTAAATGAGTCCCTAAGGCCCGACTTCTGGTATGATGAAATCGCAGATAAAATTTAACTGTTCGATAGTTGCTAAGGTAGCGTTGATCTGATTGGTGTTGCCATGGTTCAACTGAAGTTTAAATTTACCTCTACGTTAAATATGTTTCCAGAAGCCGGGCCTAAAACAGCTATTTTCGTGAGCTTAAATCTTTTGCCTTTGCAGATATCAAAAAATAACCTAATTGCCACTAATAAAGTAACTACTTTGAAAATAATAATTATTTATGGTATAAAGTCGTGGTCAATTTATAGTGGCCACTTCCCTGTGTAACATTGTAAAAAATGAGTTGTGTAAATCCGACGTTAAATATACAATTGTTTTTTTAGTGACATAGCTATCAAAAATGACAATTCTAAAAAAGTCGGGTTAGAATACTTCACATATAAAATTTATTGCGCCTGTCACAATTATTGACATTTCTGCGACCAACTTTCAAAACCCACACAATAGAAATGGCGGGCTAAGTGCTGCCAACTTTGAGAGATAAATTAAATGGCCACTGCGACTTTAAATAGGTTATGTTGCATATTTCTTACACAAGAAAGAGAGCTTACTAGGTAGCTATTCTTTTTTAAGTAGGTAAGTTATAGGTAACAATCCACGAGTGCTATTGTATGTATAATGTTTTATCTAGCATTGCAGTCATTGCACGAATATTAGTACATACTATATAATTTTATTTTGACATTCCTAACATTAGGTAACATTGAAATAACAGAGAGAATAAATTGCAAAAAAAAAATTACGTGAGTTTTAGTTTACAGTGGGTAAACATTTGTTTTGCTTATTTAAAATCGCTGCAAAAAGTAGGAGATGTTAGATAATACGCCAGATTACAGCGTGACGTTTTAATATTGAAACACGAAGCGAAGCTGAGGATACCTAAAATTTTGCCATTTTCCACATAACAAAATTTTTTTGTTATTCTTTGTCGGATTTCAACGAATTTTTGTTTGGATTAAAGAATGAACTTTGCGAAACATTGTAATTTAATTCAATAACATTTCTAGTTTTGTCTTGTACTTAAAAGACAAGAGTACTGTTTTTTTTTTACTTATTTTTATACTGAGCAGTGGTGTGCGACAGAGACAGAATTAAGTTTTTACTGATTCCAGATTATTTTTCTAAATTATGTACCACATTTTCCACAGTTTTAATTCTTGAGACATGAGAGAAATGAACCTTCATAAAAGCTTTACGTTTTCAATTTTAATGAATATTCGTATTAAGTAGGCCAAATGTGTCAAAACGTCAAATTAGGGGCATGAAAGTTTTTAATAATTAACCGTTTTACTTGTTGTAATCCTTTAAAGTTCCAAGTTCAAATTTTTTGTGTTCAAAGACTTAATTGTGCTCTTTTGGTGACATAAGCAATCATTTTTGGTTTAACTACCTTTTTATGTAGCCTACTTTTGGAACGAATATTTAGTAACATTAGAAAAGCAACGTCTTTTTCAATGCTTCGTATCTCTGAGGCACCAGAAAATAAAATTTTGAAACAAATTGGTCCTTATTCAGAAAAGAACTAGCAATAATCTGAAATAAGTAAAAACTTAATTTTGTCTCTGTTGTATACTACAGCAGTATAAAAAAAATTAAAAATACAGTGCTCTCGTCTTTTAGGTATAACATTTACAAGACAAAACTAGAAATGTTATTGAATTAAATTACAATGTCCTGCAAAGTTCATTCTTTAAGCCGAACAAAAATTCGTCGAAATCCGACAAAGAATAGCAATGTGAAAAATCGCAAAATTTTAGGTGTCCGGTTAATTTTGGCGGACAGTGTATTTTAAATAATTTAAAAGTTAGAGAATTTTATAGTTGAAAAAACAGATGCTATTTTCACTCAGCCATTCAATTTTAGTGATAAGGAAGTATGAGTTTTTTACAGAAAGAATTTTGAAAGTGACAATTTTTTTACAATTAGGTATTTTAATATTTTTTGTAATAATTACTACATAAATGTACGTTTTTGTGTGAAGATTTTTTTGTTATAAAATATGGAAAAATCATTGATTGGTTTAGCTTTTATCCCTGCCCTTTTAAGCAAAATCCAGTACAACAAACAATTTTCGAGGCTATTACATTCGTTGTTTCCCTCGTATTAGCTCTTATTTCTTTTTCCCCTTATGTCACTGTCAATGTACAACTCTTCACTGCCAGGATTAAGGTCCGTTGCGTTTTGAACGTCATTTAGTTTGAAGTTTTCCCGTCGTCTCTCCCATCTCTCTAATGATGTGATGAGTGACGTTAACCCCCTGAATCGACCTAAAAAAAATTCGATTTTTCCGATTTTTCAGCACCGTGGTGTGTATTACATCCTTTCATCCGCTTAAAAGTGTAATAAAAGCACGCTTTACTACATTGCATTCATCTTGAAGCTCATCACTAAGCAACCGCGTGTGTATCGCAGCCGGGCTTTGCGGATTTGCTAGGATCGGCAGCGCAATAAAGGAGATTTTCTTGTTGAGAGGAGTTTGAAGAGTCCTTGTGACTCATATACTCGTTGTTCCCGGATTTATAAACTGTCTATGTCCGAAAATAAAGCGATCGATTCGATCTTTTATAATTAGAGGATTCGGGTTTCAGAAGCCATCACCGACGCCGGTTATGGCTTGTTATTTTTTATTGCCCTTGAACACAACGACAACAAGAGTATTTATGTGGGGAAAATCGATAAACACCCTTGTTTTCATCCCAACCCTCCAGACTAGATCAAGTCGGACGATTTTTTCGGAAAGTTTTCGGGCGCCGAGACGCACATGGCCCACTTCCAAAGATGACTGGCGCCGGATTCAGGCGCCCTATGTCTAGTAAAAGCAGACGACTCATTCAGACAAGATTTTATATTTTATGGGGAGGTTTATTGGCAATGGATCGTAAACGGAGCGCGCCAKCCTACTATTAATTGCACACCACAAAGTAACACCCAAATTACAATTTGCAAAAATGAAATCACATTAGTTGTTATAAAAGTACAGAAACGCCATCAGCGATAATTCAAGAAATAAGCCGCGACGTGCCTGCCATGGTAATCGTCTCACGCTACTACCCTCTTTATTAAATTRGTTTATTTCCATTCTAACCCGATAAATTACATAAAAAGGTGCAGACAATGAAATTGTTATTTTCATGAACAATGCGGCTGATATCCTCTCTAGAATGTAAAAATTTGTTCCCAGACCACGTTTTATATTTCGCTTTAATAATGTTGTAAGGAACTTTGCGAACTTTTCGGCTCGTTAAGGGGATTTGCGAAATGAATAACATAATAGGGTATCTCGAGTTTGTAGCCAAAGAGAAAAAATATAACCAGCTATGACCATATTTTACATTTGGAAAAGATTATTATTTCAAACGATGCAAGAGTCGTCCTTTTCCTGCTCAGACTTTGAAACACGATAGCGGCAGGAATGCTTTGTAGGAATTAATTACGCAGCAGGAAGGCATCAATAGGCAGGCCGAATATCACATTCAGTTACCGCCATTCACCGAGGTAATGAAGTCTCTAAAGTTTGGTAATTATAACAAAAATACCCAAGTAATAAGGATAACTAAGAGTAATGACTCAAAGGAATATTTGATACGACTACCAAATCAATAGGACTTATTAGTCACATTGATTTGGTGTTATTACATAACCTTGCAAAAATACTTTTTTATGCAATTGAGCTTTATTTGACTGTTTATCACGTCTGTTTCCAAGACAGTAAGTAATTTTCAGCTCTAAAGTGAACATTATCACTCAAAATGAATAAAACGCAAACTTGGCAAAGTTTCCGCTGACATTTGATGTCAAAATTGGGATTGCCATCTGAAGGATTTTAATCGCCGCCTACTCTAATTTATATTTGAAAATTGCTTTAGATTTTTTAACTGATTTTAAAGCAATTTTTAATTCTGATTCTAATTTCGTTATCCGTAATAAATTATTTTACAAACATAAATAAAAGATTAAGAAATCACACAAAATGTTATTTTGTGTTTTAATATTAATAATACTAATAAAATACTGTAACAATGGAAAAATGTTATTATAATTAGAAATATGTACATAAATATAAAAACAAAAATCATTAAGAAAGCTTTCAGTGGAGACCAAATTCAACAAGTTCTTGTAGCAACGTTTTCTCTTTGCCTCGAAACTTCATTTCCGCTTTTTTGTTTTATTTTGCTTTTCATTCTATTTCATATCAAAATTAGAAGTATGATTTGTGGAGAAACTGTGCATGATAGATTTTTTTATTCTATAAAAAACTATATATAAGTAACTCATTATACAGAGTGGGCCAAAACTCGCACCCCAGAATAAAGTTTCAAGTAAGATAAGATACCAGGAACATGTTTGAACATGAAAAATGTTTAAAAAATTTTATCTGTCAAAAAATGTTGACATTTGACATTTTTTTATGTCTATTTAATGATACTGATGATCTTGTATATGCTTTTTTTTATAATTATTTAGTAAAAGTACAAAAATTTTGCGAATAACATTAAACAGAGTTACAATTTAGAATACAGCTTCCTTGTTTCCTCTTCTAATAGCCTGTAGCAAAAAAAACTTAGAAAATTATTTTTCCAAAAGGAATAAATAGAGTCAAAGTGCAAAAATTACACTCTCATAACTTCTAAATTTTTATAGATAGAATTTTTTTTAACATTTTTTCTATGTTCCTGGTATCTTACCTTACATGGCATTTTTCTCTGAGACGCGAATTCTGGCGCAGCCTGTATAGGCCCGTATTAAAAAGCTGAAAAAAGCTGGGCAGAGGCATCTATACTAGATCAAACATAAAATTAGGTTATTTGTTTAAGGGTCGGTTTCTGAAACAATAATCACATCAGCGCTGCCTTAGCAACTATTGAAACCATAAAATTTATCTAATGTTAAATCGTTGCAGAAATCAGGCATACAACAGTTTTTGTTAGTTAATTACATTAAGTTTAGCAAAAATTAAAAAAAGGAAAATTTAATAATTCAATAATGAAAACAATAAAAATGTAAAATAAAGTACAAAACTATAAAACCTAAAAGTTGTATTAGTATTACTATTAGAAACGGTTGGACATAACACACACAGAAAAGTCATTATCTTAATTTAAGAATAATAATTGTCTTAACGTCATATTTTTAACTTGAAACTATATTATTTTACCACAATTATTTTTATTTGTATTAAAATAAAACTAT